>NW_020451160.1:517772-576169 GCF_003343035.1 Apteryx rowi
AAAAAAAGCCTAGAACAAGCAAATTCTTGCCACTGTGAGCACTACTAGAGTGGGAGTGTAGAATAGATATTCATCTAGATGTTCTTACCACACTAGAAATGTTAAATCAGTATAACAAGAGCAGCCTGCATTGGTAGTTTGCCAGCTCAGTAATGCTCAGCTCTTCTGTTGCTGTGGCCTTCCCACAGTGTGGTCCAACCTCAGCTGTTCTCCAAGCAATGTGGGTGCCATCCTGGAAGGGAAAGGAGTTGCTAGGAAGGCAGTGGAGACGTGGAGATCAGAGCTGCCTGTGCTAGGCTTCGGTGCTGCTATATTCTCAGTGCTGACCAGGTTCCCTGCAATTTCTGACAATTTGTCCCCTTAGGATATATTGCAAACAGGTACAGATTGGAGTTCTAGTTACCCACAGACTTTAAGGCAGTAATTTGAGAGAAATTGGGTTTAATCTCCTCTGTTAATTCTTGCATCATGGGATGCAAAATACAAAAATGTCTAATAGGTGTTTTTTTGACTTTCCTTTGCTCTTAGGCAGAAAATGAGGAAACGAAGGAACGTTTGTTTGAATCTTTGCTCAGTGAGTGTAGAGATGCCATTCAGGCTGTTCGGGAAGATCTGAAACCGGACCAGGTAAGTACCAGGCGTCAATGTTTCTACTTTTAACAGCACAGTGTCTCTTTGGGACTGCTTTATTATTGTTAAACTCAGTTAACAGCAGAAGTGGCTTTTGGGTTTTCTTTAATAAAAAGCCACAGAAGAGTTGATCATCTTTGATTTGATTCTCTTCAGAATTGGAGAGGGTAAATAACTGTGTAGAAGCCCTCACCCTTTTACCCAGAAGCCTGATATAACTTCCCTGGTTTTATCCAAACTTCGCATTGTTTCTGATGTTTTCTTCCCCCAGCTGCCAGACTAAGTAAATCATGCAATGTTTTGTCCAATCTTTGCAGAAGCAGCGGGAGCACTCTCTGGAAATGGATTCTGGGAAGGTGTCCAACATCCAGTACTTACACAGGTAATAAGCAGACACAGCTGCCTGTACTGGTGTGAAGAAGTCATGCTCTTCTGTCAGGTTCAGTCACCTTATAAGTGTGTGGGATTTTGTTTTTTGTTTTGTGTTGTTTGTTTGTCTGTTTCCATCCTGGGCCTCTGGGATCTCAAAGAATGAGTGCACAGATAAGGATCTGATTCATGCAGCTTCAAAAGCGTTTTACTTAAGATTCTTATGTTGATCTTTCAAATGTTTTTTCCTGTAGTAATATCGGCTTGCCCAGGAGGGAGGATTTTTTTTCAGAGCAAAGAGTAATATCTCAGTAGTTCTGATCATCTGTTAATGGTATCTTTTTAGTTATTTGACTTACATCAAGCTGTCGACAGCCATCAAGCGCAATGAGAGCATGGCAAAGTCTCTGCAGAAGGCACTGCTGCAGCAGCAGCGGTCAGAAGAGGATGGCAAGCGTACACCACGGCCTCAGGACCTGATTCGTCTTTATGATATCATCTTGCAGGTAATACTAGGGAAAGCAAATCTAATTCTTTTTACTGACTGGGAAACTCTGGTATGGGAAGGTATTGTATAAAATATGGCAACTGCAGGTGAACTGACCATGAATTTTGAAGAGCAACTTGGTACCTACAGTAACCTTGTTGAAGGTGTTTGACATCTATGTAGAGCATGAGAGAATGCTTTTAGTTGTGAGCAGAAAATGCTGCGAGGACTGGTAACCTTGGTTTTATACCGTGCAGTGGTTTTTCTGACACTTTTATGCAGCATCCTGATAGCTGCCTTACTTTCTTCTGGCCAGTGAAAATGGCAGCTAAAAATACTTAAAATGCACTCATTCTTCTCTGTAAGCAGTTTCTGAATTTCTCACATAAATATTAAAATAATTGCGGGAGCTTGTGGGTGGAGTAGTTGTGAATGGGAAAGGAAATGTCTTATGAAAGAATTATTTCATGTGAAATCTGAGGAGTCTTTGTCCTAATGCCTGTTTGTGTCAGGAAATCTAGCCTGGGGTCAAACTTGCACAAGTTTCCATGAGTGTCCTTCACAGGGTTAGCATATTGACAATTAGAAAACTGGAAACTGCTTCCATGGGAGTCTGCTATTGACTGTTAAAAGGGGCAGTTTTCTCTTATTTCATCAGATTCCAGAGGAAAACAAAGCTTGCCTGAATTCATTGCTCTGACTCTGTTTTCCGCAGAACCTTGTGGAACTGACGCAACTTCCTGGCCTAGAAGAGGACAAGAACTTCCAAAAAGAGATTGGACTGAAGACACTAGTGTACAAAGCTTACAGGTGACTGAGAACAGCCAGGTTGTGTTTAGCAGGCATTGAGTCTTCAAAGGTTATTAGCCCTCACCTGTAGGTGCTGTGCAGGGTTTAAATAGAGTTTCCTCTGCCCTTTTGTAAATGAAGGGAAGTGCTAAGGGGAAACTGGCCAGTGCTACCTAATATCTCCCATTATCAGTGATTTGAATTGGCAAAGGTGTGGGCAAAGAATACGGACACATCGAGGATCAACTGTTTACTGTTGCAGGTGTTTCTTCATTGCGCAGTCCTATGTCCTGGTAAAGAAGTGGAGCGAAGCTCTTGTTTTATATGAGAGAGTGCTGAAATATGCCAATGAAGTTCAGTCAGAAGCTGGAGCTTATAAGAACAGCTTGAAGGTAGGACCACAATCCTTCATGTAGAGGGGAGCTGAAGTTAATAAAGAAGCTCTTGAGCCAGTATTTATTGGCAGTTAGATACCAGGCCATTACAATTCAAGTCTGATATTTAAGTAGCAAGAAGAGTAATACAAGTGTGACTTCCTGATATATTATACTGCAGCCTTTTCTAATGATATGCAAATGCTTCAACTGGCCACTCGCTTTGGAGGAGAGGCAGACTTGCTGTAACAACGCTAGAATACTTTTCCGTGTTTCTCTCACATCTGCATTTTCTGTCATACTACTTCTGTAGTGCCTGAAGGACTATAACGTAGATTCTCTTCTTCTGGGAAGGCTTACTAGCGCTTAGTCCTTACTCTGTCAGATTTTAACTTTGCCCTAATTCTTAAAACTCTGGCACCTTTCAAGCTCTCAAATAATTGTTTTTAATGCTCCAGGAGCTGCCTGATGTTCAGGATCTGATCACTCAAGTCAATGCAGAGAAATACTCCTTGCAAGCAGCAGCTATATTAGGTGAGTTGCACAATCATCCAGGAGCTCTAACTTCGCTTGCATAACATCCCTCCAGCTATTTAATTTCTTTTATTTCATTTCTGAAATGCCAAATGTTTTTCCACGTTGCTTTGATCTATGTAGGCTCTGGAAAACTGTTTCTTCACAGTCCTAGCCTTTTCTAGCTGTGTGTAGTGCAGATAGGCAACCGTTGACTAGACACTTGGCATCTCGTTCCCTGACCAGAGATGCAAAAGCTCTTCATGAGGACTTGCAACTATTTTGGTAACCTGCACAGAACATCCTGGTTAGCGTTTCATTTTTTTCCCAGCAGACAAGTTGGAGTCAGTAGGTACCAGTTTTTCAGTAATAGTACTTGCTCCCAGTGCCCTTACTCATCTTGGTTTTTCCCTAACCAGGGGAAATAATGAAAAGGGGGAAAGCAGTGATCTGTTCTTTGTCCATGTGAACCAGGTTAGGGGAATTTCAGGGGAACAGATGACCCTTGTGGTGTCTTAGGCTGCTGGCTTTGTGCTGCCTGCTGCTAGAAGCCCAAGAAAAATGACGGACTGTCTTGACTTTTATTGCTTTAACATACCTCGCTTGTGTCTTTTTGTCATCTGCTGCTTTGTGCTTAACTCAAAATCTGTGCTTCTCTCAGGAGCTTCTCACGGCCATGCTAGACTGGAGAGTTATGATGGTTATTAACCAAAGTCTGTGACCCTTATAGCCTAGAAAGTGAATTGCTTCTGCTGGAAACGTCTTGTGTCTCCCTGAAAGCAAGGCTCACAGCTAAGCTTAGAGGGCAGCTGACTCCTGAGTCACTCTTAGTTTACTCAGAGATCTAGTCTGTTTTTCTTACTACCTTTTCCTCAATTTTGCAGATGCAAATGATACTCATGAGACTGAGTCTCCATCTCAGGTCAAGGATGGCAAGGTAAGAGCTGAGAGCTCAGACACTGCGTGAATTTCAGTAGTGGTCTTAGTACTGTTTTTAAGCTGTTACCCGACTGTTTCTTACAACCCAGGCTGGTTGGAGTTCTGTTATGACTAGTGTATTTTAGAGGTTTTAATAGGCTTCTTTTTCCTTACCACAAGTCCTGAAGGTGGCTGAGAGGGTGGAGTCTCTCGGGTAGGGGTTGGGCTGCCTCTTGCAGCTTCTGGTGTGGCATCTTCATTTTTTAGCTTTCTCCCTGCACTTGGGAAGTCTTTCCAGAGAACCTGCAGTGAGGTTTGATGGTAGAGGACTGTTTTCAAGGGCCCAAGACATCACACATAAGAACATCAGCTTCTGCTGGCTCGGTGCCACTTATTCCTCTTTGCTTGTTTGGCCCCTGTCAGCTGTGATATGATGCGTGTTTAATTTGCGTTTCTGCATTCGTCTCTTTCAGCCACTCTCGGAACGGTTTGAGACTTTCTGTCTGGATCCTTCTCTTGTCAGCAAGCAAGTCAGCCTGGTGCACTTTCCTCCGGGGTTCCAGCCCATTCCATGCAAACCCTTGTTTTTTGACCTGGCCCTTAACCATGTTGCTTTCCCACCTCTGGAGGACAAGGTGGAGCAGAAGGCCAAGAGTGGCCTTACAGGATATATCAAGGGCATCTTTGGATTCAAAAGTTAACCAGGACCCCTCTGAGGAACGGAGGTTTTATTCTGTATTGAAGGAAAAGCTCCAAGAGGTTCTAGGACGTAAATATCTGCATCTGAAACTGACAGAGGGAGGTTTTACCATCTTCTTCCCTATGTTCTGTGTATGTGTCTGTGCACTTACATTCTCTCCCAGTGTATTAAAGGCAAACAGTCTATTCAGGTACATAAGTACACTATAAATATCTGAAAATATCTGGAGCACAGAGAAATTCCATTCTGCTTGGAGAAGTTGGAGCTCACTTTGTGACCAGTGGCTCGTTCAGGGCCAGTACCCATATACTTACCATGGACCAGGGCATAGGCATATCTTGATTTGTGGGTTTTTTCTTTCTTTCTTTTCCACTGTTATTTGACATGATAATTTGGTAGTTTGATCCAGAAGCTTTCTGGGTGTGGTGGGGAAGCAGAGGCAAAGGTAGATGCAGAACTAAAACAGCAAGATGAGGCTGCCTACACAATGGCCATGAAACAATAGCCAAGGGGGCTAACTTTTCCTTCCCTTTTGACTCCACTCCCCACTGAGAAGTATATATAGTTATGTAAAGAGAAGTCTCTTTATTTTTTAAAAACGTAACATTCAGAAATGACAAAGTAGAACCTCTTTCCTTATCAATAAGGATGAAATGTACCTTATCAGATGTTAATGATTACCCCAGCTGTGGTGGATTATTGCCTGAATTTGTACTCTGGGCTGATAGAATCTATCTTCATTGATAACTTTTTGTTAAATGCCTAAATACAGTATAGAACCCATTCCTACAAGGCTTTTCCTGGGAAACTTAACTATTCATGGGTGGCGTTAGGAATAGCTACTTGCTCTTCATGGGAAGCTGGGTCTCCACGTTTATTTTGTCTCGGATCTAAACCTTGCCTGAAAACAAGATGATCTTTTTCTGGAGTTCATCTCTTGCTTTTTCCTCATTGTCAGTCAGTAGATACACCTGAAATGAGAAATAAGCAACAGGAGATCAGTAGGTTCCTGAGTGATAGATCTTCTCTGTCACATGAGCCAGCATTTTTATAAAGAGCCCGGGTGCTATGGTGATAGGCACTTTCAAAATGCGGGTAATTCCGTATTCATGTTCATTAAGCAGGAAAAACAACAGCACGTGGGCAGAACTGTTCCCAAATAAAGTATTTGGAAGTTTCCACAAGCCATGTTTGGGTTTTTACTCAGTCTGTTGTAGCTCGAAGCTGAAACAGCAGTTAGTTCTAGCTGCTTGTTAACTCCTCTTCACTGGTTGTCTTGACTTTGTGTTGTTTCTCTATTTTTAGGCATTACAGTTAATAGGGGTGGAAACAGAAGAACTGTTTTGAATGACTGGATTGTTGTTGTGGGAATTTTCCATGCGAGGTGCATGTGTCAGATGGATGGGGGGAATTAGCACTTCCCGTGATTTTAAGATGAATGTTTGCTCTTTTATTCCAAGTTAGTCTGATTTGTGAGCTCTCAAAGTACAGAGCAGCTCTAAGGAGGACTCTGGGCTCAGAAAGAGGTAAGAGAAAGAGGAAGAACTTCTTGGTTGTGTTTAATATTTGCCTGTGGATGCCAAGGGGTTTTTACAAGAGAAATGGGGAAGTATAACCTGAAAGAAATATTGGAGAGTATTTATACATCTGGTGCTAATTTCTAGCAAACATGGTCTTGGATGACAGATTTTTGTTCACTGTAAAGCCTGTTTCTTTTTAGACATAAGGAAAGGTCGTGCTGTAACTGTCCCAAGCATCAGCTGGTTGATGAGCTTCGTGGTACCTCTTTCTTCATGCTTTACTCTGAACATTTCTAGCCTTCTCTTTTATATCAAATCATTTTGAGTACTGTTCTTCGGTTTGTAAACCAAACTTCTTCCTGCTGTCCTACCACAAATCTGTGTGGTGTCTGGATGCATTCCAGTGAAACTTGTATTGCAGCCACTTTCTAATTGGTTACTGTTACAAAAAGCTAGGAGCAATTGGCCTCTTTGTTAAACTTATTTTGACAGATAACTGATTAGTTAGACACAGATAAGAAGTCTGAAAACAATAAAGTCTTATTCTTGACCTCTGAGGCGTGTAGTTTATGTTGAGCATGGAGAACGCCAAGCACTCTTTGCTTCCCAAGCATTCAGATGATCAATGCCATGCCATCATCTGGGACTACTTAACCCCTGGAGAACGATCACTTTGATTTGGAGGAGGATCTCCTTTCTGAAGGCCCGGATAGATGCATTGTTCTCAGAGGTAATATTTCTTCTGCTGTAATGTTAACAGTGAATAGGATTTGTAAGCAGTGTTGTGACTTGAGTAATGTGGAAGGCACTGATAAGGTACTAAGAATCTAACGTGAGAAAAATATATGCTGTTATTCATGTAACCTGTATGATGAAAACCAGACTTGTAAAGTTTATTGAGGATCGTAGCCCGGCGGTGGAGCTTGGAATTGCAAAGGTAAGGCCTGGAAAACGATTATAAGGGAATAGCCTTGGCAAGTCTGATAGTCCGAAGTGTCTGATGTAACATACGGAACAAACTGATTCCCCTTGGCAAGCATTTAGTTGTGCCACCAGCTGCCAGACCACTAAGCTGCTAAAACAGCCCGAGCAAGATGCAGAACACTATTTTGTGATGCATAGTAACCTGCTTATTGCTATTCTTTCATTCAGACTGCAGTGTTTGCTCTCTTTCATGAATTGGCATGTAGTCCTCATGATTGCTCTCAAACAGGAAACTCCAGCAGAATGGTCAAGATTTATACCTTCAATCAATTCCTCCTGTGGAGTGCAGTATCTTTGGGCTTAGCACTGGAATTTTAATTACAGGCTGAACTATCCACATGTAGTCCCACTGCACCAATCAAAATATCAGTAAGATGTACATAATAGCCTTCAGCCCCACTGTCGGTGATATGCCTGCATCTTAGACTGTTCACTTCTGCTCATCTACTCCCAAGGGTCTTATGGCAATGGATTGAGAGTGATGGAACGTGTGGTTTTGGGGAATGATTAGCCTGAGACAAGCCAGGCAGTCTCAAGAGCTGAATGAGAGGTGACGTGCTGGCTAGTAATAATCTGGCCTGGGAGCTTCTGAATAACACTTTACCTCCTTCAAAAAAGGAATCAGTATTTTAAATGGAAGTTATTGGATTACTAGAGGAAATCTTCAATGCTGTATAATCCAAGATGGAAAGAACGCTAGGTGAGCACAAACAGTAAATTCTCTGGGGCCTTTGTGGCCAAGTTATCCTGATGGGCTTGTGGCAAGGTTGGCTGGCAGCTTGTATCAGATATGCCTGATAGTGAAGGGCTATAGTCCCTTGGATTAAGTATAGCAAGTCCTTGCCCAAGTACAGGAGGAGCGAGTAGAACCGGTTTCTGGGAAAAGATATATCTGCTGAGAGATGTCAGTGCTCCCATGTATCTCTTGGTAATACCCCGTTACTCCTGTAAGCACAAATGCCCTGTGGTGTTCAGCTCAGACTGTAACTTGAGGTTTGCTCGCCTAAAGCGGTGACTTGGTGTGATCTTGACCCTGTATGGCCATTCCTGTTTTTATTCAGGCCTGGATTGCTGTTTTCAAGCATGAGAGCAGCTGGAGGTAGGTTTGCCTACCAAAGAACTGGTTCTGCGCAAGCTTGGCCCATTGCGCTGAGGTTGGCCTTCGGCTTGCTTTCAGCCCTAGCAGATGTTAAGGATAAATGTGACTGTCTTCAGGGATGTTGCCAGTTCTCCCAGCTACAGGATCAGAGTCTAGGCGCTCTAAGGTTGGATGCCTTTGCTTTGAGGAGGTAGGAGTTTTGAAGACTGTCCTTTGGACATGCCTCTGAGGGTGGGGGGCAGAGGTGCAGTTACAGCTCCTGTTTGAAGGGGGAGAGCTCCTTCTGATCAGAGTGGGAAAACTGCATGGTAGGTGTCCCTGGTGCAGAACAGGAAACAGGCAGTGATCCTGAAAGCTACTTGGCTTAGGTGTCCTAGCAGCTGCTTGTGTGCTCTGAGCTTTTCTGGAGCTGTGGCAGGAACAGAGAGCAGCTCTGACTGCTTTGCCTACCACTCCCTCTCCCTGCTCTGAACTGAGGAAGTGCTGGGGAGTGCCGCTGGCTGCAGCGTTGCCTCTGCAGCCCAGCTCAGCTYGTCAAGAATGTGGGTTACTGGTCAAATCAAGTCCATCTGACTTCTTCCTGCCAACTGCCCCAGCCATCCCTTTGGTCCTGGCAGCTAGAGGGTTTGATGTGGAACAGCTCTGCGCTCCAGGATTCGGTCATGCAGCGGATGAGACACACCTGCAGCCAAGGTTTGTGTACTCCCGGAAAGAGTGCTAGGCTCTTGCTTCTCAGGCTCACCCAAACTTTGTGGAGGGTGAACGGGTTTGTGAAATGCAGCCTCTCCCTGACCCTCTCCCTTTGGGTGAGGTCTGCTTGGCCTAAGCGTGTTTCCGATGAGGAGAGGCTTGGTGCTTTGCTATCCTGACACAAAGCCACCCRAAGCGCAAGCTGGTTAGCTGCTTCTGTTGCTATGAAGCCACATCTCTTGCAGAAGTGGATCTCATTTGGGTTCTGGTGGGGACAGAGCTGGAGAGCCCTTGCCCCAGAGCTAGCCTAAATAGTTGGACTGTCTTGATTCCTCCCCCCCTTCCCCCCCCCCCCAATCCAAATGCCTACTGGAGAGTGAACGACTAGCGCTCTGCTSTGTGCCAAGTGCCAGATTACAATGTTTGGGTTAGCACTAAGCACAAGTGCAAATTCGCGCTTGTGAGGGTTGGCGTGGGAGGGAGGCTGCTGTCAGTCCCGCACCCACCTGCTTCTCCAGCCTTCTCTGGGCTGCTGCGAGGAACCTGGGGTGAAAGCCTTCCCACCTATTGCCTAAAAAACAGTAACTTCTCACTGGGGGAGGTTTGAAACCACTTTCAAAGGGTGGTTTGCATGTCTGTTGTGTGCATGTGGCCTCGGGTGTAGCTTTCATGTGCTCCAATTCCATTGAATTCAAATTTGGACCCAGGYGCTAGCGTGTACTTAGCATTTCTAGGGACTGTTGTGCTATGATCTTTGGCAAACTCCTCCACTGTTGGGCACCTGTAGTGGTGGGGTCATTAGAGTTAAAATTCATCCTACAGAAATAGTCGTCTTGCCACTCCCCTGCTGGGCTGACTGATGGTGTTGTCCATGCACAAAACTGAGACGCAGCAATTTGCCTAAGGCCCAAACACTGTGAATTAGAATTAGTGACTCTCATTCCCAGCTCCATGGTCAGTCCAGGGAGCGATGCGGTGGCTGTGGTGCCCGAATGACTAAAGAGCAGCATCAAAGCCTCTGAACTGCATTCAATGTTTGCCTCTTTCCACAGAAGCAGAGGAACTTCTAATTTTCTCAGAGCATCAAATTAACTCAGGGAAGGTGAAGTCTGGCCTCTCAAAATTAGTTCTGGCAGACAGGTTCATTCCGTCCTGTTCTCCGCCTGTGACACAAAAGCACTCACCATTGTACCAGGAAACAGCAGCTCAAAAATGGAGCTTTGCAGGAGATTCAGAGCTTGTCCGACACAAAAAGTGCTTGGGCTTGTGGGCTGGAAGATGCTGCCAGTGGAAAGGCTGTGGTTTTGGGTGGTGTGAGCCAGCCTGGCAATGAGCTCCCCTCCATGATGGCAATGCTGGGCAGAGCAGGTCCTGAAGATGCAAGCCTGCTTCATGGACTGATGGCCCGTGCCCACCAGCCGTTGGAGATGGTTTGCACAGGGCTGTCACCAGGCTTTCCCTCCTGCTTCCTGCTTTGGTTGCACAGGAAGAATTTGTCTCCTCTCCCTGTTCACCTTGTGCTGCAAGTGGAGTCTATCGATGGGCTTGTTTAGGTTTGGAGGGAGTCTGAAAGCACGAGCCTTGCCAGCTGGCCTGTGCTAGAGTATGTGAGCATCCTCCTTCCCAGTGTCCTTCTGGCCTTGCCGAATGAGGGTGCTGCAGCCTGGATCCCTCATCCTTCATTTAACTATTCATATCAGGGCCAGGAAGTTTTCTCCTAAAAAGGTACTCCTTTGAGCTCTTCCGGGTACACGTTTCTGCCCGGCCGCCATCTACAATGTAACATCCTGCAGGTATTTTTGCACATCACAGGACCTTTGCATTGCACATGAGTGTGGAGCCTTGGATGAGAACAAATCTGCCCTTGCATTTAATTTTCCATCATACCAAAGCAGGCTGTCCTGTGCTTTAGCCCAGCGTTTGTACAGGATGGTCCCTTTTCCAAGGCACTGCCGTTTGCACAAAGCAGCTTTCTCATGAGACATGAAAGAAATCTCCCCCCAGATGTTCAGGTCTTCCACTTTGATTTCAAGGGATCCTTGTCCAACAGCACTGCTATGTGTGAAGGTTGTCCTCTCTGGGAGGAGTGTTTGGTCCAATAGTTTGGTTACTTCTCATAGTCAGGTTAACTGATCTAGGACACGTCTTGTTCAGAGCAGATCCAATAACTGTATTTGTGGAGCAGTTCATTGCAGCACTGTCACTGGATCAGAAAGTAAAATTTGCAGCCTGCATCCTGCAAGTTATAAACAAGTTTTCCAGACAAAGTGTCTTGAGAATCTGCTATTAGTGAATTTAGCACTATTATAGCCTTGCTAACCCTCTGGGGAGAGGAAAATTGGGCTAAAGCACTAGCTGCTGTAGGGAATTGCAGTGATGTCGTGCTAAACTAGCTCTAGGGCTTAAACTCGGAAGAAGCTGAGGGATGCTGTAATGAGCACAGTCAGTGAAGTGGGAAGCAGGTAGATCCTTTTGATGTCTGAAGGGTCTGGAGATGAGTAGCTCATAAAAGCCCTGGGACTGAACTGCTAATAGGCAGGCGAGATGGCTTGGTGCAAATATCCTCTGTATTTAGAGCGATACAAAGGAGCAGGATTTGGATTTTCCRCTCATTTGAGACCTCGAGAGGAAGAGGAACAGCCAGTCTGTGGCATCTCTTGCCTCTGGCCTCTCACTGTTAGGCTTCTTGCTTCAGCTGCAGCGCAGTTCGGGGAGGAGGATCTGAAGCAGGCAGAGCCCTGCGCGCCGACGGATCGCTGCCCCTGCTCTCCTGCCAGGACCTGCAGCGCAGGCGAGGCCGCGGCTGGCGGCTTGCGACTTGCTCAGCTAATGGGGCAGGAGCACGAGGGAGCAGCCTGCGTCGGCAGATAGCGTACGCGTCCCGTGTCTGCTGGACGCTGCCGCTTGGGGAACCAGGCTTCGTTCAGCTTTCTCTGGTATTTTGGGGAAAGGTCCCTTGGCTTTGAGCCTGCTCTGAAGTCAAAGCCCGCTAATGTATGTTGACTTTGGCAAGCTGCTGAATCCAGCCCTGTTAAGAGACCCAGGAAGCTTTTTAATGGTCTTTAAATCAGGCCTGTAGGGAGAAGTACAGGGACCTTTGTACTTTCTGGGGTCCTTCCTCTTTATTTATTCTTTTTTTTTTTTAACAAGGTGAGTGCAGGTACCACCTTGAACATATCCAGGACTGCATGTTTGCTTTGCTCTGAGTACAGCGTTGCCAGCTGTGCAAAACTCCCCTGGGGCTGTATGCCGGCGTTTGATCAGGCTGCAAGYGGCCCAGGCTTGGTCGCTTCCACTCTGCCGAGAGCAGCGTTAGCAGTTGGTCTCCTGGCCTTGTTCATTTGTGGTGCTGCTGCCCCTGCTCAGCTTATCAGCTGTTAAGGATAAAGAAAAGCAGCTGTTAAAGCAAAGCAAAATTAGGTTTGAGGACTATGTAATTTTAGGCTTAAGAAAACCAAGTGTCCTATTTTCTCAGCAGGACAGCACTTTTTTTTTTTTTAATGGATGGGCTATTCTGAGACTTTGAAGTTTCAAATTGGCTTGAATGTGTTGCCTGCTGCTTCTTGCATGGACTYGGTTAGCCATTGCGCTCTGCACTGCCTGGGCTGGGGCTAGTCTGAACAAACCCACTGTGTTTCTGGAAATGACCCATGCTGAAGCCCCAGGGCACGTGAGCAAGCGCTGCATGTCTTGGGTGTTTTCCTGCAGATTCCTGCAGCGATATCCGTCTGCACAGGCCACAGTCGTAATCACTCCATGGTGGGGGGCTGGTCTGATAACAGGCTGGGTATCACTCCAGTCACAGATAGTCCAGAGAAAGAAGTGCTGGGCAGCAGGGGTAGGGCTAGATCACAAGCCTCTTCTGAATTGGATATGGCAGCTGGGGACACTGGTTTGGCAAGTCCCATCACCTCAGCGCTCAGATCAGCCCCTGGAACTGAGGAGATCTCCATTCGGAAATGTTCCCGAGCTCTGCAGTGCTGCTGCTACAAGGGGTGAAGAGCACATGTTGGCAGTGGTGAAACCATCTGCTCTCCAGCTTTGCTGCCGTCCAGCCTTCGCTGTGACAGCTTGTGTTCCCAGAGTGGTCCTTGGCTCTACCTGTGGCTTCCAGCTGCTGCTCTTGCCTCCTGAGGCTGTAATGGTGACAAATAGCCTGGGGCTTTCCCGAGGGCTAAGCTAACCCCGTTCCTCTCGCAGGTGACCAGGGAGCAAAGAGCCATCTTCTCACATGGCTCTGTGTGAGACTAACAGGCTGATTCTCCCTCTTTCTCCTCCTTTGAACACCTGGCTGGGTGAAGAAGAGGCAGGTCCCTTTGCCATGGTGCGGTGATGCAGGAGACTGGATGGCTGATCACGCTCCCAGATGTGGGCTGCTCTACCAAAACTTCACGAACAGACAGCAGCCCTCAGCCCTGCTCGGGCGCCCGCCTGAGAGCCAAGCTGATGGGAACAGAGCCCCTGAGGCTGCTGTGAGGCTGAGAAATAGCAGCTGCTCTTCTGACATGTGGCCTTGCCTTTGCAGGTATCTCTTCTTTGCCCTCCTGCATCAGCGATCATCACTCCAAAGGCCTTGATCATCCAGGCGGGTTTGGCCCTTTCCCCATGCGAGTTCAAGTCCGTCACTGTCCGTGCAGTGTCCCTCCCTCTGCTCTTTTCACGTGCAACCTTGGCAGTGCTCTTGCACAGCTGCCCCCTCTCACTGGGAACAGCAGAGACTTTGCTGGTTACAAGAAGAAGCCGACAACCCCCCCAACGTGCRGGACCTGCCTCTTGCTCAGAGGCAGCAGAGGTCTGTGGCTGGTTGTTTCCACCTTGCTGGCTCCCTGTTCCAGCCAGCAAAAACATCCRCAGGAATTGCCTGCAGAAATCTGGCCCGGCTCGCCAGCGTGCGTCTCCCGCTGTCTGCGAGCGGCGGGTGCTACCCTGCCACACACACTGCCTCTTTTTAAATCAATCCTGAGATAAGCTGTGTGTTTTTCTGTCCTGYCAGCATCTAGCACAGAGGTTGCCGCTGCCTGCCAGAGAGTGTGTCTGTGTGTGTGTAGGGTGATAGATCAAAGAGTCTTCGCTTTTAAAATACTCTTTCGGAGAGATCCTCCCCAGGTGGGGACCGGCTGGGGGAAGGATCACAGCTCTGGCCTGTTGGCTGTGTTGGAAGAGGAAGGTGCTGTTTTAAAGCTTTGCAGGGCAGGAGCTCCAGCCCGTGGGTGATGGATTGCTTGGAAGCAGGTAATCTCGGCAGGGGAATCTGTCCTGGGTTGGTATGTGCCTGTTTTGGTTTCTGTGTTTCATAGTACCTCTACTACATGCCAGTACACTGTCTTCCAGGGGGTTATGGGCAATAAGTCTTGTTCACTTTTGTTTTGCTGCTTTGAATTCAAAAGGGGATTGATTTTCTCCTGGCTTATATAAACAGCAGCCCTGCAGAAAATGGGGTATCCCATGCGGTCATGGCATCCTGCTTGCTCCCGTTTTGTACGGGTGCACACTGTGGCTGAGGTCTGCTTGGGCCTTAAATGCTTTGAACTCTTGTCCTTGGCAAGGTCTGAGCTTTCGTTAAGCCTTTGAATGCAAATGCAGCAGGTCCTGTGGGCTGGAGCTGATGTGCTGTACTCGTTTCCTCCTCCCTGGGTCCCTCCGGTGACTGCAATTTTACTCCCTTCAAGGAGCACTGTTGCTGCCAGTGGTCAACTGGGTGTTAATGGCAAAGGGATAATCTTTTAGCAACTGCTATCTTGTCTCTAGACCCCTGAACAGCAAAGATAGACCTGAACAATTTTCTACTAACTCCAAATGCCTTGGAGGAGAGGTCACCCCTCCTGCTAAGTTCCCCTGGTGCTTTAAATGCCAGCTGCCTCCCCGTCCTTCAAATTAGGAGGACCTCCTGCCTTTATGCCTGAGTCCTGGAAYGAGGAGCAGGGGCCAAGCAAAGAGCCGTGCTCACCCAACAGTAAGGCGATACCAACAGGAAAAGGCAATGCTTTGTAGCTTGTAAAAGAGCAAAACCGTAGTGGAAAGAAAGGCCCTACGCAAAGGAGTCTTGTCCCATTTGTGTGCGTCTTTCTCTCTTGAGACAAGTGTGATCTGTTTTGCACCAGTTTAAAGGGGACACAGAGGTCACTCCGGAAGTGCAGAGAGAGCCCAGGCTTCTGCCTCCGCTCCCAGGCTGTTGTAGGGCTGCAGGAAATGGGGATGAACAGCCACAAACCTCTATTTGCATCACAGATGGCTGATGCTTACGTAGGGACTGTGGTCCCCAACCGCTTCTGTCCCCTTCCTCCTCCATCCTCTGCCCTCCCTCCTCGGTTCTGCACTGGATAAAGATCCTGTGTCACTGTGGTATCCGTGCCGGATTGACCTGAAACACAGGGTTCCTGCTTTGTGGGAAACTTTGAACTTTGGTTTATCTGAAACCAACAGGATGYTGATATCAGCCAGCCCTTGCTGTGGTTTCAGAGAGCCATGGGGCTGGGCAGCCCTACCGTACAGCAGGCCTGGGCAGGTATTCCCAGGAGCCACGGAGACCCCRGGGTGTTGTCACACCATCCAGCTGGGATCTAGCTGGGACTCTGAACCTGTGCTCCGTAGGGGAAAGAGCTGCCTAGCGGCAAAGCCTGCTCAAAGATCTCACGTAGGGAGAATGTCTAGTTAGAGCCTCGGCTGCAGGTCTTTGGGCCTTTGCTACTCGAATTTGTCCCAGAGCCCAGACTGCGGTGGCTGAGCGCGCGTGATGCTGCGCTGCAGCTGCTGAGCCAAGGTTTGCTGTGAGCCCTCAGTGTCTTGCTGGGAGTCAGGACTAGCTTGTGCTGAGTCAAAAGGTTACTGAACTGCAAAAATAAGATCATCTTCTGTGAACTGGTGATTTGCAAACTAATGCTGCTGCTTTGGAAAACTCTTGGATTGCATCATCACCAGGGCTCCTGCTGCTGCTTCAGCATTTTAAATAACTAACATGAGAAGGTGCTTTAAGACATGTTTTCATAGTCACAGCAGACTCCCCCTAAGTCACGTTTTCAGACTCTTACCCCCTGTGAAGGCTGTGCTCTCTGCCCCTCTGCTGGGAAATTGCTGCACGGTTGTGGCCGTGTGCACCGAAACACTCTCCAAGCCAGGGCGAGGTCTCCCATTCGTGCTGCTCTTTCCACCCCAAACTGGTTTTTCGAGTCACTTTTCATATGTGCCTCCATCCCTGCTTCTGCTCACCTGCATTTGGGGAGGAGCCTCCCAGAAACTGCTCTTTAGCGCACTGCCGACCTTCCCCCGCTGAATCCTGTCATTCCATCCCAACAGACTGGAGCGCGGAGCCAGTGCCCACAACAACGTTGCAGACTCCAGGAGACCCCCTGCATCCTAGCCGACATGTTCAAGGGGGTGGGCAAAGGCTCCCCAAGCACGAGTTCCCCGAGCAGAGGTTCCCCTGCCAAGCCTAGCAAGTAAGTGCAACTCTTTYTCTCTAAGCTGTCTTGTGAGCCCTGAGGGAAGAGGGTGTCTGTGTCTGAGAGCTGTGGGACCATCCTTATTTGTGGAGCAGCCGGAAAGCTGGGGATTGCTAGGGGCTTGTACCAAAAGATGCTGTCCCAGCACAGGCTTTTTTGTCCTTGTCTTTTGTGGGGTTTGTGCTCCACCCCAGAGGTAGCCTCATAGCCCGTGGGAGGTGCAGYGTCTGAATGTGTGCTTGGAGATGCATTAAGTGAACAAGGAGGTGCAAAGCCCCTTTTGGACAGGCAGGAGTAGGGACAATAAATGCAGCTTCTTTGCTTGGCTGGAGTAGGCTGTGCTGGATGGAGAAGCAGCTATGAGTCCAGATAAGAGATCCGAGGACTCTTCTGTTGAGTGAGTTTGGCCTGATGCTGCCCTGGGAACCGGGATCCCAAGAGAGGGATGCTCAGTTTGGTGCTGCCCTGCTGTCAGGTGGCTAAGACAGGCGAGGGATGGGTTTGCTGGCAAGCGATTGCTCTAATCCATCTTGGTAGCAAGCTGGTTCTCTGTGGGTGAAATAACTGAGGTTGCTTCTTTCAGGCCTGTCTGAGGTARCACCAAAGGGATCTGACAGTCATGTCCTCCTCTGAAGAGATTCACTGAGCTCTAGGGGGGCAATGTGTGTGACAGGACTAAGAGGGGAAGAGATACTTCCCTAGAGGCAGGGTTTATCTGGGTGCCGCTGCGAAAGGGTCCTCCTGAAGGGGGAGAGAGATCTCGTCCCTTCGCTGAGCTGCTGTTTCTAACTCGGGATTATTTTCCACTTTCCCTCRGCAATTTTGCATTTCCTAGTGTTAGTGGACTCGTTCTGCAGGAATCCCTGTCCCCAGCCGGGATTAAAGGCTGAGGAAATTGCAAAGGGGGTAGGTCTGAGGAGAGGGGGACCTACAGCAGAAAAGGGGATGCTGGCTCTGTCACTCACAGCCACCAACGGCAGCAGCCCAGGACGGCGTGCGTGCAGACGCCTGGGTGGACACAGGCCTGCACTGGCAGCCAACTGCACTGCTTGTGGGGGCCAAACCCAGCACTGGCAAACAGCCGCTGAGAGGGGTGGTGGCCCAGTGCTGCTGCTGGGCAGAAGGACTCCAGGCCTCTGGGAAGAAAGGGACTCTCAGCAAAGGCCGAGGYTTCCAAGTCTGGATGTCTGGATTTGGTCCTTCACCCCACGGGGCCTCTTTGAACACCAGGCCTCTGTCAGGGCCCAGCTGCAGTGAGACGCATCCTCAGAAACCCTGGAGCTCAGCTGCGTTAGCCTGTCCTTCCAATGCACGTATCCAGCTCCCCCAGCCTGTGTTGCGTGTTGGCTTCCAAAACTGGGCTAGAAACTTCAAGTAAAGCTTTGTAGTATAGCTCTCTGCAGTCCTCGTTGTGCCATAGGAGATGGTTGGGGCCACACTCTTTCCCAGCGTGAGCCTCTTGAGATAAACGGAGTCAAACCACATCCAGGAGAGACCTTTCCGTGCAGGATGGAGTTTGGAGCCAGAAGTGTGGCAATTGCTTAGCCAGTTGTGCTTGTTTTAGGAGGCACCAACCATCAGACAAGGGCTAATTTGTTTGGCCGCAGCCCAGGGCCTGGTCAGCACCATCCTGCCAAGATTAGCCGAGGAAATGAAGGTGAATGAACTGTCTCGGGACCAGCTGACAGCGTGCGCTCTGCAAATGGCCACAAGCAAATTCTGGTCGCCCATAGCTGCCCCGGCCACCTCAGGAAATATGTCCTGGAGAGTTTGTAGCAAGCTTAGGTTTGGCCCTGAGAAAGAGCCTGGCTGTACCCCTCTCCAGGATGAGGCATGCTGCTGGGCATGAAAGGGAAAATTCATGAGAAGATGGAATTGAATCGGATCTGGCTGGACTGGCTGCCCTGGTACGTTCCTTGCAAAGACTGTGGGTGGTTTTGGAGGGGGCTGGCAAAGCCTGGCGTTTAATGGTCTCCTGGGATTGCTGTTTCTGCCACCACTTCCCTTCGCTTCTCCCCGATCAGTCCAGGACTGCATGGGCCCTGGCGGGGACGGACACAGGCTCTAAGGCCTAATCCGAGTGCCAGTTCCACCTACAGCACTGAGAGGGGGTTGCTGCATCTGCTGTGAGAGGTTCGGGCTGGCAGATCAGAGCGTGCAAGGACTTCTGTGCCGGGGGAAACGGGCCCAGCTTTGAGGACCATCCTGCAGCTGCGCAAAGTCGGTCAGAGACTTTTGCTTGGACGATAAAGCAAACTCCCTTGGAAGGAAGGAATGGAGGGGTTAGACTTAGATAGGGGTGGGTGTTGTAGTCCTGCTTGAACGTGCTCTGGCAGATGTGGCTTAGAGTGGGGGGACTGTCCTGTTTCTGCTAAGAGACACCTTCCCTTTGCATGCACTTGGACTGTCTGGGAGGCAGAAAGTGGTATGAGAAATAAACCAATTAATGATGATGATGATGATAGTGCTCTGCCTCTTCCAGGCGTGCAATAGCCCTAGGGAGGAAGGTCTACTCTGATTGTCTTGAGGAGGAGGAAGAAGAGCTCGGCTAAGCTCTGCCCTCAGTTGTCCCTCAGCGAGCCCAGTGCTGCCGCTGCACTCGCACCCCGTGCATGGAGTCTGACATKGGCCCTGGGAGCAGGAGGGATGCCCAGCGCAAGCATGCATGAGTCTGTGGCTCCCCRTATCCTGCCAAATTCCAAGATGTCTCTCTGCAGCCCGAGTGTCAACATCATGGCTCTGAAATGTGGGGCCTGTCTGCAATCAGCTCTTGTTGAGCATGGGCTTCTCCTGGGGGTGACAAGACCACACAGAGCAAGGGATGGGGGGCTGTGCAGGGCCAGGTACGTGGGCTGGGGCAGGAGGAACAGCCCTGAGCAAAGACGAGGTTGCTCACAGGCTGCGCAGACAGAAGAGACTTGCCTTCCTCTCAGCATGGTCTGTGGCTGGGATGGGAGGGTCTGTGATGGTTCGGGTGCTTTTCCAAGCATGCACAGACCAAGTCAGCAATGCTCCCACCTTGACCACGGAGTGTGATGAGGCTGGGAGGCTCAGCTGAGGACAGCTGACTTCGCTTATGCGTCAGGCCTTCCTGGGGCTCCCAGGACAGCATGTAGATGTCCCTATCCTTCCAGAACATCCCCTACTCAGAGCTTCAGCACTACTTGAGCATCCAGACTCTCTTCTGCAGACTCTACACTTCTTCAGCTGCTTGCAGGGCTGGCATGTCCCTTTCCCCGCCCAGCTTCTGCTGGATAAAGCGTCTCAAGAGTCTCTTTCCTGCAGCCCTATCGGGCTTCTTTGCTTGGCTTGCTTAGGGGTCTCCTGACTCTCCACTCCCACACCATATAGAGGAGCTCCTCTGCTCTCCGGAGATGACGCTCTCTGAGAAGCATCACTTCCTCCCTGAGGATCAGGTTCTTTCTAACAGCATCCTCATTTCTAGCCTCAAGTGTGCCATGCACCGCAAAGGCGGGCCAAGTTGAGGATGGACAAGGCTGAGCCCTAGTGCTCTTAGAGGGCCGGCTCCCCCCATGGCTTTAGGACCAACATCAAAGGCACTGCTCCTGTCTTGTGACATGGAGGCTGTTGAGGTCTTTTCAGACCATAGTTTTGTTGTGGCTTGGCCTAAAGAAGGGTGGAGCGTGGATCCCTCTTCATGAACAAAGAGATGGCGTGTCCCAATGTTCCCCGCAGCCAGGAACAAGTGGATTTTTACTGTCAATCTGCCCTCCCTGGGAAGGCTGGATCCCAAGTTCTTCCTGGCTGGAAGTGGCACAAAGGTATCTCCAGTCACGTCACAGCAGGGCTCAAGCTGAGTACCCTGTCCAAGCTCTTTCCACAGSGTGGCTGAATTCAGCCAGACCTCTCAAGGAGGATTGTCTCTTCCCCAGCACATCTCGAGAGGCATCCATCCCCTGGGATGCCAGCCAGCCTGTGACTCACTCTCTCCTCCCTGCACAGGAAACTTGGGTGGTGCTCAAGTATTTGCTCATGGGACACCACCTCATTCCAGGCGTGTCAGGGATGAGTGGGAGATTGTGTAACCTCCTGGGGAGGGGGGGGCTTCTTTGTGTTTCCATCCTGCTGCACGCTCAGGTTCAAAGGGGACTATGTCCTGGCTCTGTGCTGCTCCAATGCCCCTTCAGTCCACCCTGCTGTGCCTCAGACCTGAGGCCATCCTTCGTTTCCCTGAGCATTGCAGTTTACCCCAGGAAGACAGCCATGTGGCAAAGATGGGGTGGGAGGGATGTTTATGGGGTATAGAAGACAGATCATAGCAGATAGTGATGCTTTGATGATGATGATGATGATGATGGTGCCCTACTTGGGCTCCCTGCCCCCAGGATCCCTGTAAAAGGGGGCACTGCCAGAGCACAGCAGTCCCTGGTTTCCTTTGCTGACCATGCATTTTGCAGGCAGGGAAGCTGAGGTAGGGCCAGGAGACGCTGCTAACCCAAAGCCCCTGAGGGAGTTGGAAGCTGCTGCATTGCAGGCTCATACCACCCTCTTGGGAAATCAGAAATAAGGGAGGAGTCAGAGAAAAGGATCAGGAGGATGCCTTGAACAGGAGCACTAGGGCTGCCTCTCCTCTGGAGTGACATGGGCTTGGCTATGGTCAGCGTGGGCTGAGCTGACTTGAAACATGACC
This sequence comes from Apteryx rowi, assembly GCF_003343035.1. Classification (NCBI taxonomy): domain Eukaryota; kingdom Metazoa; phylum Chordata; class Aves; order Apterygiformes; family Apterygidae; genus Apteryx; species Apteryx rowi. Next base: position 538,936 of record NW_020451160.1, read on the forward strand.
TCTGTCTGTGATGTCCAAGTACTTGGCCAAGGGTGACTGTACCACTAACTGGCACTTCACAGTCACTTGGGGCTGTTATGGATGAACAACTCAGCACCTGGTCTAGCCTTTGGTATGAACCATGGAATAACTGAAGCCCCATAGGGCTGTTAAAGGCTGTATGCAGACATGATTTCTTCCTCCYGTTGCTTCTGTCCTTCTGTGTCACTCCAGCAATGGGCATATCTGCAAAAAGGTGGGGACATGTGCTTGGTCCATGCAGTTTATTTCGGATGCATCCATGACCAGGCATGGCTCTCTGTGCCAGGGAGCTGATGGGTTGCAAGGATATCTCAATAGTTTGGGGTGAAAGRCAGCTCTGCATTGTGGAGGAGCAGTTTCCCCATGGTCCTTTCCAGCTCCTGAATCCAGCAAAGGAAACTGCATGGTTGGAAGGTGGATGTGGATGGCTCAGCAGCAAGACAGCACCTTCTCTCCCCCAAAGGCATGGGGCAGGTTGTACCAGCCAGCCCTGAAGAAGTGTCCCCCCCCTGCTGACCTCCTGCATGTTGCTTTTCTGACAAGGCTCCAACTGCCTTCTCTTTGCCCAGTTGTTGCCGCTCAAACTCTTTTGCTTCTGGTCTCAGACCGTAAAGCCAGCACATAACGGAGCTCAGCCTCTRCTGAGCTTTGTCCCATCAGCAGCAATCCAAGGCCACAAATCCCTGGATGATGCTACAGGTCCACACCCTCCCATCTCTGCTCCCGCATCCTGGCAGCGCTGCATGCTCCCTGCCTGAAGGGTGAGGCCAGCTCTGTCCCCAAGGGCAGATGCTATTAGAAGCCACAGTACATATGGACAGAGGTGGCACCACAGTTTGTGCTTCCTTATCTGCAGGGAGCTTTGAGGCTGCAGCTGCCTTACTGAGAACCACCTTGTGCCTTGCTACAGCCTCTGGATCCAGCTGTTTTGGCAGGGCTCTGAGCATTTATTTGCACTAAAGGTGATGCAATAAGTATCATGATGGTACCAATCAGCTGTGCGATGGCACTGAGGTGAGAGGTAGTAGGCAGGGGACAGCTGGTGATGGGGACAGCTGGTGATGAGGACATCCAGTGAATCTTCACTGGGCACTAGGAGGGCTGTAGTTCTGCTATTGCCCTGGGAAATTTGTCCTCTGAGCCCAAGAAGCAGTGTGGTTACTCCAGCCAACACAGTGCCTGGAGGTGTTCATAATCTGCAAAGCAAGTCCTTGCCCATTGCAGCCCAGCCTTGGGGTGGCACTGGGCACTCCGCCACCGCAAGGGGCTYGACTGCAGAGCACCTAGCATCAAACAAGACCACAGCATGGCCTTTCTGCACCAGGCTGAAGGGCCRTCTAGCCCACCTCTGCCAGCAGCCAAGGGCAGACTCCCAGGGAACAGCCTCCAAACAGGGCAAGCATGTTGTGCTACCTCCACAGGATGCTCTCTCAGCCTCCAGCTGTCTGTGGCTTCAGGACTTCCCAACCCAGATATGGTGTCTGTGCATTTGGGAGCCCTCCAGGGATTTCATTTATTCTTCCGCTGCTTTTTGAATCCGCACAAACTTTTGAGCATTTGCAGCATCCTGTGGCAAGGAGTTGTGCAGAGGAAGTGCTTGGTTTGCAAAGAGCCACTGCCTGATCCCTCTGAATGTGCTGCCTGTTACCTTCAGTAGGTTGAATGCAATAATCAGGCATCACCTACTTGTCAGCGCAAGGGGGATGCACACCCATACCCTTGGCCACAGCTTAGACTCCTTCTTTGGAGGCCGAGAGAATGTGGGGTAAAGGCCTGAAGAACCAGGTCCACGTCAGGCCCTGGGCAGTGATTAAGAGGGTGAGCATTGCCTTTACCCACCTGGCTGCTTTGCTGTTCCCTCTCTCAGGTCCTCAACCAATGAGCTGGCTGTGCTCATCTCCCGCATGCAGACAAATGCTGATCAAGTGGAGAAGGACATCCTGGAGACACAGTCCAAACTCAAGCAGGTGAGTTGTGGCAGAGGGCAGTGGGAAGGTGAAGGACTTTGGCAGGGAGATGCCTAAAAAAGCAGTGTTCAGGACAACAGATCAGCTGGCTCTGTGCATCAGGTTGTCAGTGAAGGTCTGGGGCTGACTTGAAGCTGGGGAGGAACAGAGCACCCCACAGCTGGGCCTGCATTTTGGAGCATCCCAAATTCTAGTCTTCATGTTTTATGCTCACTGTCTCCTGTTTCCTACGGCCTAGGCTGTATCACCTACATCTGCAGTGCAGCAGCATGACCCTGTATCTCTCGGCAGACCCAGAGGCAGGTAGCCAGCCTGACCCATGCTGATGCCCTGGGGCAGGAGAGATGCTGAAGCAGGCAGCTTGTATGGGGATCTACTACCTAGCTGTGTCCTTGCACCAGCATTCCTCTGCAGTTGGGTACCTCTGAGTGTTGAGCATCCAAGTCCTCCATGTTAGCTAAGGAGAGCACTGAGATGTCTGTGTGGGCCAACCAGGTTTTTTTGTCTGTCCTCTCTGGGCTCCAGGACACCAGCAATTATCAGAAGAACAAGGCCTTTGAGTTCCAGCAAGAGAATGCCAAGAACCTAAAGGAGGCTGAAACCCTGCTGAAAGACCTCTTTCTGGATGTGGACCGCGCCAAGAGGCTGAAACACCCCCAGGCTATTGAAATAGAGAAAGAGTGAGTGTGGCAGGGGAGCTGGCATGATCAGGGCACTGAACGATTGGAAACCCCAGGCCAGAGCGAGGTTCTAGGCTGACTCCAGTGTTGCCATGAATAGGTTGTTTCAACCTTCTTCCCTTGTATTTTAGCCTCAGTGCAGCCATCAGGCATCACCATCACACCTGGACATTGGTGTTTGTTGTCTGTACTAGAGAGTCCCTGACCTTAACCGGGACCTCTTGCAGAAACTACCAGATAAATGCAGAACTGAAATGTGGCCCCACACTCAGGATCTGTGCTCCCAGGGCAAATGTGCTTTTCCTCTGCGTTTCCTAGAATGGAGGCTTGTCCTAATACAAGTACAGAGAGTCAGAGTTGGGTGTTTGAAGGGGAGAAGAACTTCAGTTGGCCTCTAGTGCTTTGCTCCCCCTCTGCTTTGCTGCCCAGCCCTTCTAGATGGAAACAAGGAAGAAAGAGTTGTTTCCTGGATGGGAAGGGACACCCATACCCCTGATCTCCCTGCAGTTGTTCCTAGCTTCCTCTTGGGATGTAATGTCTGAGACGTCCCTGGAGATGGAGAGCATCAGGGTATGTCCCTCCACTGCTGGAAGAGGACAGTGTCACAAAAAGACAACAATCTAGGCTGGGTCTTACGGGTGAAATTTGGGCTCCACACACCCCACCTTGGCTCTCCCCCTCTCCAAACTGATACAGAGACATGTGCCTTTCCTCCACGGCAGCATCCAGCAGCTCCATGACCGCGTGACGCAGCAGTGTGCGGAGTACCGGGGCCTCTACGAAAAACTGAACATCCCTGATGTGGGGCCCAGGGTAGACTGGGCCAGGATCCTGGACCAGAAGATGGTAACAGTAGCTGTATTTACATGTATCTCATAACTCCTRTAGGGCCAGATAGTGCCTGCTATTGCCAGAAAAAAAGAGCAGGAGAGAATAGGGATCCGCCTGCCTCCTCCGCCTTGAACTAAAGCTCAGATGGAGCTGAAACACCATGGCTGAGCACTCTGTTGTCTGAACTGGGCGATTGTTCATCATTTRCTATTGAGACCCTGTAGGCCTCTGCCAGCCATCGTGCGCTCAGCATCAGGCACGTGRTGGAACTAACTCTGAGCGCCCTGGGAAGGAGAAGGAATCTCCTCCCGCCTCTTAAAACCCTCTGGAGGACCGTTAGATTGACTCATTCAGATTAAGAGCTACCAGAGAGCGAGTAGGTGATGTCCTGCTGTGGGTTGAAAGGTTGGAGAAGGTGATGTCTTCAAAAACTTTACAGCCCTAAATGCTATGACTTAATGCTCTAAGTTCTTTGGGTATGTGGAGTGCCCAGTTTGGAGTCAACTTGGGTTCCCTTGAATGATAACTCTGCACATCCACTGCATGTCATCACTGGAAATGTGCCTGGCTCAGCTTGGATTTGTAGGCCGGATGGCTAGCTGGGGTTATATGGCCTGGCTGCCTTCTCTTTGCCCCTCCGAGCGGCTGAAGAAATGGCAGCCACAAGAATCGTGGTAAACAACCGCAAAGTCCTGTCCCTTCCCTTCCTCCTGGAATGGTATCAGACCTTTTTATACTCTGCCTGCACTCACCCTGGTCTCTCCCTGAAGTAAGACCTTTTGCATTAATCTTTGCATAACTCTCTTTGCACAGAAACAAATCAGCACAGGACAGTATGGCCCCAGCATGGCAGAGCTGGAAAAACAAATAGCTGAGCACAACATCCTCCAGAAGGAGATTGAAGCCTATGGCCTCCAGATCAAGAACCTCCGCTCCGGGGTGAGACATCCCTCTATCTCTTGCTTGTGCTTGCCTGCCCCACTCAGGAGCCTGCAGGCTCTGTGCTACAGGGGATGCAGGGGAGACCTGAGCTAGGACAGATCTGTCCAGACAGAGGCCAGGAGGCTCRTTTCTAAAGCGCTTCCCATAAATCAGCTTACCAGCACCTATTACAGCTGGTTTTTTGGCAACAGCTTTTTCTCTTTTTCTTCCCCTCGGTCCTGGATGTGTTATAACCCAGGATGTGGCAGATTTGAAGAGTCAGTACAAGGACTTGCTGGTAAGATTCTCAGTGGCTTTCTGGACAGAGAGGGTAGTGTAGCAGGGTGACTCTTTCCCCAACAGACAGGGAATACCCAGATCAGGGCAGGAGCTATCTCTAGTGTTGCACAGTGAAGTTGTCCCTCATTTTCTTTCCCATCCTTCCCCCCCCCCCTTAAAATAGGTGTAAATAAAGAGCACGTTTGCTGCTCTCAGGGGAATGCTGAAGGTGAGATCTGGGCCTCTTTTCTTTGTGGATCATCACTCTGGAGTTGCCTGTGTGTCCATGAGCACAGAGTTACAGATACTAACAGCAAGAAACCCTGTCCCAGCCCACAGGATGTTCCAAATCTGCATTGCAAACATTGAGGTTTGCACTGATCCCTAACAAGGACTCCAGAGAGGAAATGAGCAGCCAGAGCAAAGGAGATAGCCAGGACAAAGGTCCTGGGTTTATCCAGCTGAGCCCATAAAGATTAATGCTGAAGAAGGGCATTTGTGAGAAATATTTCAGAGCTGAGACTGTTCTCAGACTCCCTGAGGCACCAGCCCACACCTGAGATTCTGGTTAGACAAACACATCCTGTTTGTGAAGGAGGGAGAAGGAACGACGGCCCCATCAGATAAGAACGAGTGGTGGCAGATGCCTCATAAAGCTCTCTGGGAATCTCCTGGTAGATGTACAATGTGAGCAGGGTCCTGGGGAGGAGGAGGAGGAGGAGGGGAACGGGCTTCTCAGTCTAAGCACCAACACCCTCTCTCTCCTGTGCAATTGGGCAGAAAGCCTCCATCTGGCGAGGGCAGAGCCTGGGCAGCCTGTACCACCACCTCCAAGGCTGCACCAAGGAGCTGGGCTACCTCGCAGACCAGCAGACCAAGATCCTGAAGCAGGACTGGAGCGACCAAATGATGGATGCCCAGATGGTGCGTCGGCAGTACGAGGTGAGTGCCGGGGGACAGCAGCGTGCTCCAGCCATCAGGAGCTGGCCCCGTCTGGCRTGTGAGCTTTGAGGTGGATCTCTGTCTCCTACTCATCCACCAGTACTTTTCCAGGCCTACCTTGTAGCACTGAGCATAGAAACATGGGCAGGAGAGAGGCTCCGGCTGTGCACTGGAGTTAGGGGTGAGCCATTCTGCGCGTCCTCGCCTGTCCCGCGAGTTGACACATGCTGTCTCACGTCGGGAGCAGAGCTGCTGGTGAGGTTGTCAGTGTTCAGATGTGAGGGAGGGGTTCAGCATCATGTCAACCTCAATGTCCTAAGTACAACACCCAGTGACAGCTATGTTCTGGGACCAGGAAGAAGACAGGGATAATTGCTTAGGAAAATGCACTTTGTACAAATGCCCTGATGCTTTCTCAAGGCTCTAGCATAGTCCTGACCTGTGATTTGTTCTAGCAATGCTTAACCACTTCCTATGGAAAAAAGAGGTCTGTGTTTAGGAAGCCTTTTCTCTGCTATATGGGATTCGTGCCCAGGGGGACACTGCTCTGTGCTCCCCACACACTCACTGCAGTGAGGTTTTTCTTCCCCTTCAGGATTTCAAGTCCAATGAGCTGCTCAACCAGGAGGAGTTTGTGAACAATCTGCAGGACGATGGGGACAGGATGATTGAACTAAAGCACCCAGCTGTCAAGCCTATCCAGGTAGAGAAAGGGAGTCTCCTCTGAAACCCTGTAAGAGAAGGGGAGTCCTTTACGTAATCTGTGAGTCAAGAGCCAAGAAATGGGTTTGAAGAGACCTTTTCACCCACTCTGCAGAGCTGCCATGTACCCTTTTCTTTCACGTCATACCAACTGCATTGCAGCAGTATCTTTGTGTCTTCTCCAGTCCTATGGGGGAGCTGGGAGCAGTGCAGRCTCTTCACCTGCTTCAAAAATCTCCAGAATATAATAACTAATATCTGTATGCTGGCACCTGTCTGCTCCCAGTCTGGTGCTCAGAAGTGTGGCTGACGCAGCCATGTTGATGCTGCTGTGAAACTCCACATATGGCATGAATTCTCCCAGGTGAAACCAACTCCCGACCACCAGGGTTGTATTTCCAACCCTGCAGACTCAGTAGCAAGCAGAGGTGGACTCACAGCCACCCACTGCACTGGAGCTGGAGCTAAAACCCCTTGAGAAATGATGGCTGCTCTGTATGAGCCAGGTCACTGCGGAGCAGGTGTCCTTGCTCATGTTCAGGATCAGGCAACGCCTGGGAACAGCTTTGCCACTGCTCAACAACAATCTTTACCTCTCCTCTGACCTCTGGGACTTCCGTGGAGAGGAAACCAGTGTGTGTGTGTGTGTGTGTGTGTGTGTGGGATGGGGGGTAGGACTAGCCACATCCCGCTGAGACTTGCTCTTTTCACCCCACAGGCTCACCAAGAAGCCTTGAAGAATGAGTGGCAGAATTTCCTGAATCTCTGCATTTGCCAGGAGAGTCACCTGAAAAGCGCAGAGAGCTATAAGAAGGTAAAGAGCAGGTGGGAGAACATGGGCCATGGGGTAGCAGGGTCAGGCCGGAGAAGGTAGCCTGGGTCCTGGGAACACAGCCAAGAGAGGGATTAGGATGGGAGATCTTTTGTTTGCACCTGGTAAGGATGTCTTGAGGAAACAAGTCTCAGAACACAGTCCTTTAGTGCTGCAATGAAGGACTGGGTCCCAGCTTGTCCAATCCACCCCACTGCTGGGACCAGTTAGTGTGCTGACTTGGAGAAGAAGCATAACTGAGGGTTATTACCTAGTTGTTACCTGGTAAGTGTCTGTTGGTTGGGATTAATATGCCTGTGGCTAAGGCATTGGGGAGTCCTTGTGCAAGCGTGTGCTTTGAGGGTGGCCTGCTGGGTTTTGTGAGCCCCAGGCATACTGTGGGGGGAGCCTTGAGTCCCCCACCGGGGTGGAGACATAGCAATGTCCTCCCATCCCTGACAGTTTTCCTACCCACATGTCTAGTTTCAGGATGATGCTGAAGCTGTGAGCCGCTCCCTGAAGAAGATGAACTCCGATTTGGACACCAAATACAGCAAATTCAACAAAGACAGCCCTGGGGTGGTGTCAGATCTGCTGCTTCAGCTGGAGGTGAGGTCTTCAGGGTCTGTGGCACTAACTAGACTTAAGGGAGGTCTCATGTCTCAGACACAAACCAAACATTACTGCATCCCTCTGTAAATAAGAACTGGGAAGGAGATGAGGTGGGCAAATAACCCTCCCAGGACAGCTCATCCCAGCTTTGTGCTAGGGAGCAGAAAGCCCATGGCAATTCTGTGCTCTGGATGAGAGAGACAACCCTAGCTGAGTCCCTGTAGCCCCAGAAAGGCCATGCTCCTCACACTGTGGGGCAGTGACCTCTGGAAAGGCACTGGTCTCTATCAGTAACACACAGCCAGGCCCCAGGTCACCATCAGAGTAAAGCAGCAGCACGCTACAGGGAGGAGTAGTGTGTTTTCCTAAACATGAGGCCCTTGGATTAGAGGGTCTGCAGAGAGCAAGAGCTGCTGGCATGCAAGCATTGGGGAAGGGYCTTCCTGTCTTCTCAGTGCTTTCTCATGAGCCAAGAGCAAGGGAGGGAATAAAGAAATCTGACCTCAGGGGTGAGATGCAGACAGGAAAGGACTGTTTTCCGGGGAGAAAGGGAAGGGACACATTCAGTATAGTATCTTCTCATACATGTAATGCATTTCACTCCCAGGAAGTGCCTGGGTCTTGGTACCTTATGATTTTGAAATGGAGCTGCCTCTTGACTGGTCCCTGCTCCTCTTCTGAAAAGAGAAACTTCTCCAGGAGATTTAATATGTCAGTGAGGATCACCCAAGGTTAACTCAGGCAGGCTGTTCCTTCAAGGGCAGATCTGCTGTGAGTAAATGAAACAGAGGAGCATGTAGAAAATGAAGAGGGGGAGAAGAGGATGTGAAGGGATAAAGAACAGAGAAATTCCTGGCTCCACCCTAGCAATGACCACCTAAGGATGGACAACTGCCTCCAGCATACTCACAACAGTGTGAACTGTTGGTGACACTCTGTTCCTTCTCATCCAAACCTGGTCACAACAACTGTCTTCCCTGCTTTGTCTAGAATGAGGAGAAGGTGGTAAAGCAGGCAGAGAAGAGCATCACTGACCTGAAGAGAAGGAGCAAAGAGATCAGCCCACTGAAACTGCGCAGGATGCGTCCCTCCCAGCCCCTCACCTTGGATACCCTGTGTGACTGGGATGCTGGAGATGTGAGGACCCGACCAGTGGTTACCCTCAGGAGAGGCGGGCAATCGGATTCTTCTTTGATTGATCTAGTCATTTTTTGCTCCAGGGTGGGAGGAATCCAGTGCAAAACATCCCCAAGTCAAAGGGTGGGAGATGACAGCTCTCCTGGGAGTTTCATGGCTTCCCAGGGTGGAGACAGACACCTCACTAGTCTCTGGCAGGTGATGGTTTCCATGGTAGAACCAAAGCACCTGTAGACCTACAAAAGCCTCAATTCCCTGCCAAATCCTAARAGCCTGACTCTGTCAGCCCCCTGGGAGTCCCCTTCTTATCCAGCRGGAGCCTTGCTAGTGATAAGGAGTGGAACTGGCCCAGCATTGGAAAGCCAAGACTCTCACTGGGTTTTAYGTCTTTGTTTCAGGTGCAGCTGGCCAGAGGCGACAAGTACACTCTGAAGGATAACAGCAACCCGGAGATGTGGGTGGTGCAGAGCAGCACTGGTGTGGTCCAGGAGGCACCTGCTGCATGCTTCTCCATCCCCCCACCAGACCCTGAGTCCATGGATAAGGTCAATAGGTGAGTCTGCAGTGGAGYGCCTGGCTCACGGAGACATTCAAACTTGCTCTTCGGTCATAGGCAGCCTGACTCCCGTAAGTTGCAGAGAGTTGAAACAGACCTCTTGGCTGCCCAGTACTAAATGGTCTAGCACCAAACATCCAGTACCATCTYGTCTCCCTGCTGAAGAGGGATTGTTTCCGGTTATCTTGTCCAGTTTCCTGCCATTCCTCGACAGCACTGCACGCTGCACAGACCTTGCAGTCAAAGAGTTTTCTRGCAGTCAGGCTTGATCTTTTTACCTAAACATGGGACTTGCATAGGTTTGACTAAATCCATTTCAGAATCAGTTTGGGGCTTGGGACTTGCCAAACAGGCCAGAATTATCTCCTGCCAGCTGAGCTCTGATATCTGTTCTCAGGCTGCCCCAGTTGGAAACTGTGTTTTTTGAACCACTATGGAAGTTCGCTGTGTGTTTGCTCAGCTTCTGTGGTTCCCACAGCWTGGGGTGGTAATGCAGCAAGCTGACATTACCATCTCAATCATGTCCTTAGGTGCTTCGATAAAGCAGTGCTGCTTATGTGCTGTGATAAGGCCCACAGATCAGATTCAGCAGTAACTGGGCATGCCCGTGACAGGAGTTTGGTTCCTAGGTCACATGGGCATGATTATTTCATTGCATCACTCTTCCTGAGTACATAACCCCTCTCCACATGTCCCAGATTACTGAATCCTTTGGACCTATAAATTTCATGCACTTTTTAAAACAGAARAGAAAAAATTTAGCATCCTCCTAGACAACAGCTCTGCAGGTATTGCCCAGAAACTCTTCTTGTCCTTTTCGGGCCACATCTGACAGCTTGTTTCACTTCCCAGTGTTTTCTTCCCTTCCTGCAGATGAAACATTTGTCTGTCCTATTTCCCAGCATGTTCCACCATTCAGTCCCTCTGTGTGAAGCTACCTAGGGGCTTGGGGAGCCTGGGCCCTGCACTGGGACATTCCTCGTCTCATGAYGGCTAGGCAAGACTATGACTTGCTATTTTTAGAGCACAGAGTTTAGTTGAAGTAGTCCATAGCAGGGATATATGAGCTAGCCCCGATCCTTCAAAGGTCCGTCCAGGAGTGACTCTTGGTTCCATCAGCCTTCTACCAGCCCAGAGATTTTGGTCCTTCTAGCTCCTCCTGTTCCCAGYTCTAGTTTCATTAGGGAGGGAATCATCCTGGCAAAGGAAACCTGGCAGTTCCAGGACAGCAGTCACAGCAGCAGCCAGTTGGACCTGCCTTCTGCTAAGTTGYTAAGTGCTGCAGTGATGTGAACTACCTTTCTAGCTTTGTTAGCTTCTGGCAAGAGTTGGGAAACACTGGCTCCGTTGGAAGGAATTAGCTGCTAGCACCAGTCAGGTGTTCTTGCTGCTCTCCCCTTTCTTAAGGGAAATTTCTGAGTTACAAAAGGCTGCGAGCTCTCAGGCTACCGCTGTGTTTGGGGACACCTTCCCCAGCAGAGGCATGAAGCTGCTCCTGGGCCAGGCTCTGTTGGGGCTTGCTCAGTGCAACAGGTTTCCTGTCCTGCTGGCTGATGCTACTCCTCTTCACTCACAGGCTGGAAGGGGAATTGAACACTGYGAAGCAGAAGCGAGCGGCAGTTCAGAACACCCTGAGGCACAGCCACAAGGAGCCAGTTCAACCCAGCCAACAGGGTATGTCAGCTTGTTAATCACACCCACTCCATAGCAAGCCCATGCACCTCCTTTGAGCTGACTGTTGCATGCTGTCAGCAAAGCTCCTAGACCTGGCTGTAAGGAGAGCACCCACCCAGGCAGGCAGAGGTACCTGCAGGTTGGTGTGAGAATGCCTTGTGCCCTACTGAAAAGGGCAGCAGAGAGAACCCAGTTTTGGGTGCTGCCAAGGACTCACTTGGGTGATCTTGGGCAATTCACTTAAACTCTTTGCTGCCTTTCTGAGACCTCTGAGATTGACCTCCCTCTCCATCAACAGTTGCAGAGTATCTTGGGATGCAGGGGGATGTGCCTACCCAGAGGCTTTAATTAACCCTCCTTTGGGATCTGGGTCCCTCACAGTTCATCCTCTTCTTTAGCTGGGGGTTGTAGAACAGGGAGGCAGCAGTGGCTAAATACCAGCCCCTAGTGAGCTGTATAATTCCCACAGCTGTGGATCATAAGTTCCCAGTGAAGCTGAGCAGGGGTGTGTTTGCATGGCACCACATGACGGTCTTTGCCCCTTCTTTGGACATGAACTCTGGCCAGCAGGGCCAGAGCTAAAACAATTTTCCTAAGCCTTTGCAATGAGTAGGCCCACATGTATGCCTGATACTCTGTGGGTTAGAAATGCTAACTGTTTTACAGTCACATTTACAGTTCACATTTACAGTTGCATCAAAACCCCATACTCAAGATCAGCCTATATGTGCTTTGACCCCACCTGATGCACAAGGAGCAGAGCTTTGCAGCAAGGCTGTCATGAGAGGGAGCTGGAGCTTTAGGGACCATATATGCAAGATCTCGGGGGAGAAGGCCATATACCAAGACTGGGATGGCAAATGAGAAATGGGACTTACCTAAGCTGTGTCTCACTGCAGCTCTACCTAGAAGTCCCCCCATAGCCCAGGATGACCCCCAAGCTGACCAGCTTCTCAGCAGCCTGGATTGTGTTGGCAAGGACCTAGTCCAGGTAGAAAAAGAGGTCTTGAACCGAGTGAGGTCTCCAGTGAACTACAGTGATCCTGCAGATGACCTTGCCAGGAGGATCAAACAGCAGCAGGTGGGTGCTTCTTAGGACATCTCAAGGGTAGGATGAGTTTGGTAGTGCCATGTCCTTGGCCCAGAACAGAACTGACATAGGATTTACATGGGACATAACAGCTGGTGCTACGAAGGGGAAAATCTTGCTGCAGTTGCAGGGGTTTCAGGCTGGCTTGAGTCCTTGAAGTGGGACCAGAGCCTGGAAAAATGCAAGCCGTTCCCTTGGCTCAGCTCTTCAGCAAGGTGGTCTGTCCTTTTCAGAGCTGTGGACCAGGTGCTAGTCTTGGGGACCCCTCAACCTTGACATGGGGATGCTCTCCCCCTTCACCCTCAAGTCTATAGCATGAAAGACACGGGATAGAGGGAATTGGCTCACCTGATGGGGAGTAAAGTCTGGTAGGTGTGAAGGGCTCAGGAAAAAAGATAGTGCCCTGRAGGCCCCCTCCTTTTCTCTGAGATAAAGTCTGGGTCCATAGTAGTTCAGCTCATTACATCTTCATCTATGGGTATTTACCCAGCCCTGGCAGAAGGATGCACTCAAGCAGGTAGGTTTCTTCATCTCTGTTCATTCTGATATCGTCCCTACACCTTGCCGTTGCCAGACAGTCACAGTCTGGATGGGGCTGTGCCTGTAGGGCCCACACCTTATAAAAGGACTACCGCACCCTTTGCCCCACAGCTAAATCCACCCTGGGGGAGACACATTTCCATAACAGCACTGCTGTGGCTGTGTTTGGTGACTCTGCTCCCATCTGATGTGCCAGGAAACAACAAAGAAACTTGAGAACCTGGGAGCTACCAAGGATGCCTTGCAGAAGGAATGTGAGACCTACCTTTCCAAGAAACCCACCAGCACTTCAGCCTCCCAGCTTCCTGTCACATTGAATGCCCTCAGGAACAAATACAATGATGTCAAGGTGCTCTCCAGCCTGTACAGCGAGAAGTGAGTGGCGACGGCAGGGTCTGCTGGGGATGAGGAAAGGAAGACCTTGCAGAGAGGTGTCAGCACAAGAGCATATGCATTGGGTCAGGCTATACAGGCATCAGCTGAGGTCCATCTAGYCCAGGGCAGGTTGGAAACTTTCCATTCATCATCAAAGATATTTCTGAAGGAGTTCCTGTTTGTAATCCATGCTCAGATCCCCCCGCTGGAGAAAGACAACCATACTGGACATGTGTGCTAAGTCTGAGCAATGCTGTGTGTGTTGGAGCGCAACACATCTGACTCTGAGCAGCATAGCTGCATTGTGGGTGCATACTGCTTGTTCTCTGCCATGCTGCAGGAGCCCCTGATGTTAAATAAGTCTAGACATGCAGAATCAGAGAGAAAAGGGAAAGAATGGGGTCTTCTGTAGCTAACCTTGTCCTGCCATCTTCTCTTCCTCAGGGCCAAGGCTGCCCTGAACCTGGAGACTCAGATTGAGAACACAGACAAGATCATCAGCACGTTTGAGGCCAAGCTGGCTCAGGATAGCATCATTCCTGCCTCCCCCAATGCCCTTCAGGATCGGGCCAATGACCTGCAGGTAGGGGAGCATCAGGTTCTTCATTAGGGATGAGAGATCTCTGAGTTCAGGTAGCAATGGATGAGGGAGCTGGACTTTGCTTGTCTGAGCGCTCCAAGACACCAGGGATGATGCCTTTCCAAGGACATTGACTTGTTCCTTGAAGGCTCTGCCTTTGTGTTGCAGGCTATCCTGCATTCACTAGCTAGCAAAAGTCTGTCTCTCCCAAACAACTTTTAGGGTCCCTAAAATAGGCTATGAACCCCCTAACATCTAAGCCAACTGCCTGCTCTTTTCCTCCTGTGCATTCACTGTTGCTCTGCCCCACACCCATCCCTCCTCTGTCTCTTGCTCCCAATCTCCCTGCCCCATCAGCAGCTCCTGCCTTGACTCACAGTGACCCTTTTAGCCTTTCCCAAAACCTCCTTGTCTCTTCCCTTCTGCTCCATGCACCATCCAACCCACCTTGCTTCCCACCTTCTTTACTGAATAAGTCTCACTGCTCCATCTCTCTTCCACACCACACTACATCTTCCAYGTCGCATATCCATCTCGGAGAGTTTGACTGCTGCGTGGTTAAGGACAGTMCTAAGGAGGGTGTTTCTGGTTGGGTGTATTGACTAGTGACTCTGGAGGTGTCTTGCTCCTCTGCAGAAGATGAAGCGGGACCTGGTGGCCCAAGAAAACTGTGTGCTGAAGCTGAACCGGGGTCTCAAGGATGCTGAGCATAGCTGCAGCGCTGTGCAGAACAACTTCCAGGAGTATTGCCCTGACTTGCCCCGGCAGAAGCGGGAGGTGCAGCTTCTCAATGATCGCTACCACGCTGTTGCAGACCAGCTGGATCAGCGGTGAGGAACTGCGAGGTCTTCTACACTTCCAGAGTCATAACTTCCTCTTAGCTAACGTGGACTAGCTTTAGAGTCAGAGCCCTGAGAGGAGGCTCTTCATCACAGGGCCAAGATCCAAACATCCCTGCTGTTGTACTGGGGACCAGGCCTGGGCAGTGGTGTGCAGTCCCCACCTTCCTATGCCTGGCACAGCCTTTGTCTGAGCTGCCAAACAGCTGCAGGAGAGCAGTGTTAAGTGGCTGACTCCTGGCCCCTGCCTGACCCAGCTACCCTACTCTGGGAAACCCCAGTGCTCATGGGCAATGCTGGTGATTGCCTGCCTTTTCCTTTTAAATCTCTCATCTCCTGAGTTGTGTTCATGCTGCAATAACAAACCTGATGAACACAGAGGTGTGCTTCCCACTTGATGGCCAGTTGTCACCCCCTTGTTTTTGTTATCCTCGTGTTTGCAGTGGTAACATTCACCATAGTGTCTTTTTAGAAACTCACGCATGAATCTTTTCCCCTGAATCTTCCTGTTCCCCTTCATGCTGTGCAGAGAGAAGACCCTCAGAAATATCAACCTCACCTACCAGCAGTTCCAAAACTCCAATGAGAACCTGATGTTCTGGATGAACAACCTACCCAAGCACCAAGYCAAGACCACGGATGGGCCAAGCCAGATCAGTTACAAGCTGCAGGCACAGAAGGTGCGTTCCAGGGCAAGCATCACAACCTGAAACATTACAGGGATGAGGGGAATTTTTTTGTGAACAATATGCTAAGTAGCACCAACCAGCTCCTGGTTGTGTGCCCCTGCCACAGTGCATGAATKAGAAAAAGGAGACAGTGGGTTGCAGCATGCAGATGACGTATCTTGCCCAGCTGTGTTCATCCACGGTGCTGGTGTTCTCATCTGTGCTAGTCAATCCCAGGTTGATATCCTCTCCATGGAGAGGACACATCCATACCCTGGATGGCTGTGCCCAAGCTACCTATATGGGGCTGATATGTTKCATTTGGGCCCTGCATCTTTCTCTCCATGATTAGATCTTAAGCTGACTAGCTCAAATGATGTGATGTGGAGGTGCCTGTGTCAGCTGGTATTTATCTCTGGTGTGATAAATCAGTGAGGCAGGGAGCAGGTCCCTTGTACAAGTGARAGTGCAGCCAAGGTCCTGCGTAGGCTGGGAGGCTCTTCCTACATGTCCCCTAGTTCCCATCCTCCCCTCTGCTACCAGGGTAAACTGCAGCCCTTGCTTGCAAGAGTGTTACTGTGCTTCTGTGTTTCTACCCATTCTCARCATTGTGTCCCTCTCCTGCAGAGGCTGGTGGAGGAGATCCAAGGAAAGGAGCCCGAGAAGAATGCAGTGGTCAGACTATCGCAGAACGTGCAGTCAACCCTGAATGTATGGTTGAGTTCTCCCACGCRACACTCCCCTAGTGTCTTGCCCAAGAGATCCCAACTGATTCTTCTGTTTCTGCTCTGAACAGGACTATGAACTCCAAGCAGGCAAATATAGTTCCTCTCTAGACCCTGCCCTGACAGACTTTGCTGCCAAAAGACTACGTGTGACCCCCTTACAAGAAAGCATCCAGGCCCAGGTAAAACACTAAGATGAAGGCCTGGAAACTCATGGAAACTCTGTCGTGTACCTCTTACCCAGCCCTGTTTTCTCTGCAAGGCCTTAATCCACTCTCATGGCCACAGCTGATGATGGGCCTAGTCCCAAGGACAAATGTTATCAGTGATCTCTTTGTCTAACACCACTGGGTAAAACAGCATATGAGATCCACAACTAGGGATGTATCCTGTACCTTTGGCTGAGATTGCTGATGATGCCTCCTTACCTTATTGTGTGTGAAGATAAATGCTACAGGGCAGGTGTGTGGGGTTGCACAGGCATCACTTGGTGCAGGTGTATTTAACGTTCTCCTCCAAATCCTTTTATTTACTGGTTCTCTGCATTTGAATCAACAAGAACAGTGTAGATCGTTGCTGTTTTGCCAGATCTCTCTTGAGTTTTGAGTATGACTTAGCATTTGAATATAAAACAGGGCTTTGCGTAGGAACAGCTCTATATCCAAAAGAATCSCAAGCGTTTTTCCCAGAGTGGGTTCAGAGGGCCCTCAAACCACTGACTCATCCCTGCAGTAGCATGGCAAAGAGCAGGTCATTTTCCACCCTTACAAGCATTACTGCTGAATGCTGTACTTGCTTTGTCACACTTTCTCCAAATCTGGGAGCCTGTTTTAGCAGTGCATTAAAGACTGGCTCCCATGTACCTGCATAGAACAGATGAGTAGGTGTTGGGGACAGGACTGAGCCAGAGCTTCTCCTGTGTGCTCTTTCCAGTTACATCCCACTTCTGCATCACCTTGGGCTATTCACCAACTACCACTGATGCGTGGCCCAAGGTGAGGTTGGAAGTCTRGGAACTGCACAGGCCATTAGGCATCCAACTGGCATGCAGATAAAGGGGACTGAATCTCCTAAACAAGCCCTTAGACTCTCTGTGCCTTGGTTTCCTTAAAAAGTCAGAGGTGATGACACTAATCCCTGGAATGATGCAGTACACAAAGTGCATTAGGGTGAAAGGGGAGGTGGGCGAGTGTGACACATCCAGCAGGACTGTGCCAGGGTGAGTGGGACAAGGCCTTCACAGCTGTTTCTTTTTCAGGAAAATGATGTAACCAAGCTCTACATGGAGCTGGCAGCAGAAAACCAACAGCAGCTCAACCGTTTGGA
Source organism: Apteryx rowi (assembly GCF_003343035.1). Taxonomy (NCBI): domain Eukaryota; kingdom Metazoa; phylum Chordata; class Aves; order Apterygiformes; family Apterygidae; genus Apteryx; species Apteryx rowi. Next base: position 556,212 of record NW_020451160.1, read on the forward strand.
GTTTGCCAAGAAGATTGTTGAGAAGGTATCTGCTAGCAGCTTGTGGAACCACAGTTTCACTGACATTGTTGTGGCAGTCAGACCATCATCTCTGTGGGCCCTTAACCCTTTACTGAAGCTGTAGTTTATGATAGAAAAAAAAAAAAGATTTGAATTAAAAATCTCAACTCCTGTTCTCAGCTATACATATAATTAATGCTTGCAGACTGAGGATTTTAGAGATTCATCTGTGAACATGCCCGGAATTTAGTGCTCGCAACCTTGGGGGAACACCTTAAGCCGCTAGGATTTTTATGTCTTTCTAGGACTTGATGCACCTGTAGAAAGTACTCCAGTCTGGATGACTTTCATTTGCTGTGCTCAAAAAGGGCAAGTGATTAAACTGCAGTGCTCTGTGCTGTTACCATGAACCAGCTGTGCAGTAGGAACTGACCCCGTTATCCTCCTTCAGTCACAGAGTACAACAGGGCAGCGTAAAGCACCTTTGTAGGCTGCTGCGGTGCCTCCCTGACAAGTGGAAACTTAGTAAGATGCACTGTCAGTTGCTTGAAATGGTGTGAGTGTCCTCAGTTACCATTTACAAGTGTCTTATTTGGAGAATCCCTGGGGTTTCTGTACCAGTTCTGTCTCCTACTATGCTTTTTCATGGAAAAGGCCCCTGAACTGGATTCAAGGAATGACTCCGTTTCCCTGCCTTTTAAAGACCTTGTTGTTTTCCGCTTGCAGAAGGAAGTACATGAGGACGTTCAAGCAGTACATGAGCAAACTCAGCAATCTGAAAACCAAGCCATGTCAAGTAGGGAATCTGAGGAGCTGAAGTCACAGYTGGAGGAGGAAAGGAGGAAAGTGGCCAAGATTGAAGAGGACCTGGAGGAACACAGAAATAAGCTGCTGATGTTGAAGACTCAGAAGCCCATTGAAAGAGTGGAAGAAAAGGAAGTGATAGAATATTATAGAGACCCACAGGTGGAGAGCAACCTGTCCAGGATGACACAGCAGATTGAAGAGGAAGGCAAAAAGAGGAAGAGCCTTCAAGAAGACATTGCAATGATGAACCAGAAGCTTGCCCAGATGGGGAAGGAGAAGGCGGCCGTCCCTGCCCAGCTCCTTACCAAAGAGATTACAAAAATTGAGAGGGATCCGAGCCTGGATATCRAAGCAGCCAGTCTTCGGCAGGAGATCAAGCATCTCCAGGAGGAGAGCTTGGCTGCTGCTTCTGAACTTGAGCAGCGTAAGAGAGAGCTATACATTCTGGAGCAAAAGCAGCCTAACATCAGAGAGAAAGTGGTGGTGAAGGAACTGATCAAACTGGAGAAAAACCCAGAAACGCTGAAGTCCATTAGGACCTTGCAGCTACAAATTGATGAGGAAGCCTTTAAGAGGAAGTCTGCAGAGGAAGAAATAGTCAAGGTGAAGAGCAAGATTGAGGAGGTGGAAAAACTAATTGAAACAGTAGAACCCAAAATTATTGTGAAGGAGGTGAAGCAGGTGGAGCAGGACCCAGAGTTACTGAGAGAGTCTTCCAAGCTTAAAACTCTGATTGAAGAAGAGAGGAGCAAGAACTTCATGCTTACAGGTGAGCTGGGAGAGCTGCAAAGCCAGTACAGTATTGCAGAGAAGCAAAAACCAAGGGTGGAGGTTAAAGAGAGGGTCAATGAGATTTTCCTGGTGGATCCAGAAACAGAACGGGAAATTGCACACCTGAAAAGGGAGTTGCAAGAAATTACTCTTAAAAGGACAAAGATTGACAGTGAAGTGGAAGAGGCCTTAGCAGAGCTCAATGTCCTCAGGTCACAGAAACCTGTGGTAGAGCTTAAGGAAGTTATAGAGGAGGTGGTGAAACATGAGAAGAGTCCAGAAATTCTTAGAGAAATTGACAGGCTGAAACAACAACTCAATGAACTAGTGAACACCAATGGCAGGACTCAAGAGCAGCTCATTAGGCTGCAGGGTGAAAGAGATGAATGGAAGAGAGAGAGATCCAAGGTGGAAACCAAGTTGGTCAACAAGGAAGTCATTCGATATGAGAATGATCCACTCTTGGAAAAAGAAGCTGACCGCCTCCGCCAAGAGGTGCGTAACATGTCTCAGAAGAGGAGAGCTGCAGAGGATGCGATCTATGACTTGCAGAATAAATACATGCTACTGGAGAGGCGAAAGCCAGAGGAAAAGGTAGTTGTCCAAGAGGTGATTCTGACTCAAAAGGATCCAAAGCTCCGAGACGAGCACAACAGGCTGAGTCGGAGTCTGGATGAGGAGGTAAGCAACAGGCGCCGTCTGGAACGTGATGTGCAGCAGCTTCGTGCACTGGTGGAAGAGCAAGAGAAGTTGCTCAACTTTCAGGAGGATCGAAGCAAGAGGCTTGCACTGGAGAAGGATATGAGACAAATAACCTTGAGAATAAAGGAACTGGAGGAGAGCCCAGCCCCAGTGCAAGAAAAGATCATCATGGAAGAAGTGGTCAAGCTGGAGAAGGATCCAGTCCTTGAACAGTCTGCCAGCAACCTGCGCTTGGAGCTGGACCGTGAGAAGATGGAGGTGCTGAACTTGCAGAGAGAATGCAAGAACCTGCAGATGCAAGTTGATGTCCTGCAGAAGACAAAATCCCAGGAGAAGACCATTTACAAGGAGGTGATTCGAGTGGAAAAGGACAGAGCACTGGAGAGTGAACGTGCACGCATCTGGGAGCTGCTGAACAGGGAGAGAGGGGCCAAGCAAAAGGCAGAAGAGGAGATACGGCAGCTCAGAGAGAAGATTGAGAGAGCTGAAGGCATGAAAAGGACATGGGCTCGCGAGGAGGCAGAGCTGCAGAAAGCCAGGAACCTGGCCATCCAGGAGAGAGCCACCATGGAGAGTGAACTGCGGGAGCTGGAGAGGCAGAAGCAGCAGAAAGTCCTCCTCCTTCGAGAGGAGTCCAAACTGCTCAACCAACGGACTGAGAATGACAGACAGAAGAAGAAGCAGCTGGAACATGAGTTTTCCCTGCTAGAGGCAGATATCCTGAGGGAGAAGGACCAGATCTACAACAAAGAGCGGTTCATTCGAGATCTCCAGTCCAGGGTCAATCGGGAAGAAATTATTCATGAAACTCAGATGAAGGAGACAAACCTCTCCACTAAGATCTCTATACTGGACCCTGAGACAGGGAAGGATATGTCTCCTTACGAGGCCTACAAGAAAGGTATCATAGACAGGGGCCAGTACATCCAGCTGCAAGAGCTGGAGTGTGACTGGGAGGAAGTCACCACCCTGGGCCCAAATGGAGAAGTCTCAGTTCTTCTTGACAAGAAAAGTGGAAAGCAGTACTCCATCGACGATGCACTAAGGCTGAGAAGGATCACAAAGGAGGAGTACCAGCTGTACCGGGACGGCAAGATTCCCATCTCCGAATTTGCCTTGCTGGTGGCTGGGGAATCCAAGCCTCCCTCATTCCTCTCTATTGGCTCCATCATCTCCAAATCCCCACTCCCATCACCCACCACCCACCAAACCCAAAGCTTCTTCCCACCTGCTTCTCAAAAGGGCTTCTGTGATGACACATCTCCCATTGCTGGGGTGTATGACACCACCACAGACACCAAGTACAGCATCAAGACTGCCGTTGCTAAGAAGCTACTTGATCCCATGACAGCTCAGAAGCTCCTGGAAGCCCAGGCTGCCACAGGGGGCATCATAGACCTCATCTCTCGTGACCGGTTCTCAGTCCACAAGGCAATCGAGAGGGGGCTGATCGACAGGACCTACATGCAGAGATTGCTCAATGCCCAGAAAGCTTTCACAGGGATTGAGGACCCAGTGACCAAGAGGAGGCTGTCCGTGGGGGAAGCAGTTCAGAAGGGATGGATGACCAAGGACAGTGCTTTCCCCTATTTGGAGGTCCAGCATCTAACTGGAGGGCTCATAGATCCCAAAAAAACAGGTCGCACCCCTGTGCTAGAAGCTGCCCAGGCAGGGATGATAACAGGTGACCTGGCCAACAGGCTCCAGGATGAGTCCAACTATGAAAAAGATCTCGTTGACCCCATCACTAAGGAGAAGATAAATTACAAGGAAGCCATGGCGCTCTGCCAGAAAGATTCGCTGAGCAGCCTCCTGCTGCTCCCAGCCACGTCGGAGGGGTATCAGCTTTACCACCAGGCGAGCCGTTCCCCCAAGCTCTCGCGGTTCAGGCAATGAATGGATTCAGGCATGTACGGGATCCGAATCCCTCAGGAGCTCATCCCTTCGACACATCTTCCCCCACAGCTACAGGACCGATCACAGAGGAATGGAGCGTCATTTAGGGTTGCATACTCTTCTATCTTAGCTATCCCTGCTTCCCAACACAGCTTGGCTGTGCGAGGAAGAAAGAGTGATCGTGAGCAGAAGGTCTGAGCACACAGCAGTCTCCACAATCCCCCAAGYGCCGCTGTGATAGCGAAGGGGGGTTGTTTGCACGAACTCCACTTGCAGTAGGTTAAATGTGGTTGTGCCCAGAATRGGGGGAGAGCCAGAGTGTTTTCAAGTTGGGTCATTCTTCTGCATGCAATAAACATAGAAAACGTGTCTCTATGGCTGTATTCTCTCTGAACCCTGAAGCTGCCTGGGGGGGTTAACCATACCTTCTGCTGCTTTGCAATCTTATGTCTTGCAGCCCAATCTGCGGAGCGATTGTGGATGCTTAATTCCCCCTCATCTCACAGCACTGAACCCCTTGAATTTCCTTCTGCATTTGAGTTCATATCTTTCCAGATTTTTTTATCTTTGTCCTTAAAACTGAGAACCTTCACTCCTCTGTCCATTTGGACACCTCTGAAAGAGGGACTTGGTCACAAAAGGGTGTAGTTTCATGTTACTTTTGGTCCAATCTAGGCATGGGTAAATACTGAATGGAGCAGTCCCCTTATCCCTCTCTGCCTGCCAGTCCCTGGTGCCTCTCTGGCCATAGACCAGTGATGGTGTGGCTGTATAATGACTTGGGTCACTTCACTGCTGGAAGATGAAACCAAACCTCAAACAACACCAAATCCACCCCTGTTGGAGYAGAGAGCTTGGGGGCTTGTCCTGCATCCACACAAAGGCGAATCTGTTGCAAGGGAAGGAGTGATCTTCAGGAGCAGGATGCTGCTGCCTGTAATCCAGTGTGATGTGAAACTGCTCTCTGTAGTCCTTGAAAATCTGCACCCACTGAGCTTTCACTCCTCTGTGCCACTTCCAGCGCTCAGCCCTTGCTGAAGCAAGAAGTCCTAGCTGCCATGTGTCCCTGTTGAGATAAGGGAGGAAATGTTCTTCTCTTGTCACTACCCCACTCTGGAGAGTCCCCTGGCTTTGTGGGATGAGAAAAATTACTTTCTATTAAGRTGAGCTGCTCTCCCCTCTCTCCTAAGGGCTCTTTTCGCTGATACTGCCTGGGAAATCCAACACACCCAAAATAATCAGTGACAGCAGAGATTTTCTCTCCCTCCTTTCCCCATCAGAGCAGTGGTCTGGCCCTGTATTTCCATACAGCTTGGCTGGGATTTGGAGTCTGGGCTCCAGGAAGAAATTGTTCATCCACTAGCAAGCTCAGCACAGTTGCAGGTCTCATTACCTTCCTACTGGGGGACAGTGCTCCAAGTTAACAATTTGGAGTCCAGCTACGGAAAAGCCAAGCTTCCAGTCCAAGATCTGTCCAAGTTCTGGCCCTGCTCTCCAAAGTGTCAGTGTTTATTTACATCCTGAGGCTGCTGTCTATGGCTCATCTCAGCCACTGTGATCAATACGGGGCAATATTTGTTGGTTTACAACAGGAAAAACTGTTACGTGCACCTTAGAGCATCTGGTCCCAGCCCATCTCCTCCTGGTGGGGCGCTGTCAGCACACAGGGCACGGCACGTTGCCTCCCGGCTCATCTGGGCTGGCAGCAGGGGCTGGAGCTGGGCTGTGATGGACCAGACGATGCAGGAGGGAAACCCCTGGCCTTGCCTCCTGCCAGGGTGAGCCCAATAGCCCCATGGAGCACAGGGCTGAGGCCAGGTGAGGATCCCACCACAGCCAGGGAGCCCCTGAACTGGTGCAAAGAGCAGACCAGTCCCAGACCCCACCATCTCTGGCTGGTGGGAGCCTGGCCTTTATAGCCCTGCAGTTCCCAGCAGGCCTCAGATCAGCCAATGGACCTCCTTTAAAGCTGCGGGAAGCACCTTGCTCTGCTTTGGCTTTGCTCCCTGGAGCCAGCTGAGAGTGGTGGGGATCCATCAGCAAYAGGGCTGTTGCCTTTTCTGCAGCTCATCTCTGCAGGACACGTGAGTTTGTTCTCAGCCTTTCCTTCCCCAGGCTCCATGGGGCAGGACTGCCATCGTCACTGCTCCTCTTGCTAATGAGATAGACCTGTGCTTATTTTTTGAAAGCAGTACAATAGCCACATGGTGACTCTTTTCCTGAAGTGCTGATTAAATAGGTTTGGGGAACGCTGTGAAACTGAAGGACTAGGAGTTCTGGTAATTAGGCAGGCAGTTAATCATTTCGGATAATACGCTCTCTGACAACGTGACAGCAGTAACAGGTATTTACCCAGGGCTGGGTGAAGATGTTCAGAGACAATTAGGTGGCTGAGCAGTCTAGCTGGCTGAGCAGTCTCCCTTGGAGGGCTGGCCTGTCTCGTTCCTGACAAAAACAAAAATCCTTTTCTTTGCTCTCAGGTGCTCATGATCTGCAGTGAGCAGGGCATGTCCAGGGAATGGGGCTTTCCCAGAGCTAAACTGTTTGGCAGGGTTGTGAGCTGCCCAGGAAGAGCCAGGTAGCACTTTGCCTCCCTTCTCAGGCACAGGACGGCAGGGTGGGTCGTTGCTTTTATTTCAACACAACTGTTGTTGGTTCCCTTTGCTGACAGTGGTGTTGGGTCATAAACGTTTGAAATTCAGCCTGTTGCTTCATTTTGTTGGGCTAGGTGAGCCATAGTATTTTTATTTCTGTTTCTGGACTGGGTGAATGCCCTTGGTACTTATTTCTTAACGTAGTTCTCTTAAAAAAAACCCTTCTCTGCAGACACTTTGACCAGTACAACACGAGCATTTGTTTGTAAGGAGCAAACAATGAAGCATCGTCTGTACAAAATAAATTGGCTTTAAAACGTGCATACAAAGGCAGGGAAATGATTCTAATAGCAGAATTCACCTGTGTCTCACAAATGTGCCCCTGTGAGCTGGCTGCTATCATACAGAGGACATGAGATGCTGCTAGAACACAGCAGGACTTYAGTTTTCCTGGCACACGGCTCTCAAGACTGCTGGGAGAGCCCAGCTGCCTGCTCTCCCCTGCTCARTCAGAAAACCAGGACTCCCCAGTACCAGCAGCTCAGCTCTCTCCAGGYAGCTGCTCCGGCATGTCTCCTAATAATATTTTCAAAAGCAAAGCAAACCCCCTAAAAGCCCAGCTTGGGCAAATTACAGAGGATGAGCTTCCCAGCTCCTGGCGGCTCCTAAACCTGCAGGGAGAGTACAGCCAGGCGGCGTGACAGGKCCCTGGGCTGTCTTGCCCTAGGGGTGTCTGTCGGGAACCGAGGCGTGCTGCAACATTGATGGCAAAGGTCATTTGATATGGGGAATTAAGCAGAGACGCCTGCTGCCTTTTGTCAGGTGGGGAGAAGGAACAAAACGCGGAGCTAGCCAAAAGGCTAACAGAGCTTGGCTTCAGGCAGGAAGGTCGCAGGCTGAGAGGGGGCTTTTCCAGGGGAAACTCTTAATGTTTCTCTCTCCTGTGCAAATTCTCCAGTGTTTAACAGGTGGGGAGGGAAGCTTATGCTACAGCCTTTCCTGGCTGAGATGTTCAGGGGCCTCTCTCCTTTACTGCATCATTTATCTGTCATTAAGCCCTAGGAATGTGTCAGCTTTTGAGAGCTGTCAGGTTCTGAAATCAGCTCCCAGGTTTGCAGTTACTAGGAGGGCTGCAACACTGATGCAGTCATGTTTGCACATGCATGAACACCAGGAGCTCAGAAGCTTGGTTTCCCAAAGTTAAAAATCTGTCTTTGGGTGTTTAAAAAGGTAGAGCATAACTCTGAATTGTTTTGGGACAATCTCTAAAGAAACCACATCTTATCATACCAAGACAGCATTGCGAAACCATCAGCCCCTCATTCCACAGCACAACAGAGAGCACGTCTCTGCAGCTGCCAAGGATTTGGGCTGGAAAGGACAAAAGAAAGCGTGCAGGAGGTGATGAAGAGAGAAGAGCTCTGAGAAAGGAATGGACCAGCCAGACTGTCTTGCATCACTATCTGCATGTCCCAGGCCAAACAATAAACACCAAGGTTTCTGAACAAATGGTAAGCCTTTATTTTTTCCTATACTGGAAGAAAAAAAACACACATGTCAAAACAGCATCAAAATTTAGTGATAAATCTGCAAACATTTGAACAAGAAAAACATGTCCAAGCCAATAAAGCAAAGGAATTGAGATTACATCTGGACCAATGATGAAAAAACAGTGTTTCCACAACAGTTTCCAATCAGTGCTTTATGCTAACTGGATCTTTTGGCTTCTCAGTTCTAGCTAAGGCACATATTAAGATACCCTACGGTGGTCCTCAGCTTGTGAAAAAGCAGAACATCAGCTCTGTTAAACAGCTCACATAAACAACTTGTCTCATGCTGGCAAACCCCCTCCTTGTTAACAGCAGCAAATGGCTGAGCAGAGAAGCACTCCGTACCCAGAGTGGAGCTCCAGCACGCCCTGGTGTCAGGAACTGCCACCGACAGATCTGCAGCAGGACGTGGGGATGCTCCAGAGCTGGGGAGAGAGAAATCAATGCACATCACCTTAGCTTGCTGGCTAATGCAAAGGACAAGCTCCTGAAAGTTGTCCTCTCCTCTCTCTCATTTCCAGTTCAGCATTTTATGCTGATTAATTACACTCTATCCCCCTGCTTTGGACAGGCCTTCTTCAAAACAGCTCTACTGGCCATAGCCTAGACAAACTTTCCCCCAGCAACAGGCTGAGAGTTTCTAAATACAAGAATGTCCCCTTTCAGGCTCCTCAGGAGAAGTGAGGTCCTGGGTCCCAGCCAGTCCCCTGCAGAGTGCCCCAAAACAGATCTGCACTGCTACCCCGCGGAGTAAGTGCATGGGAAGATCTGTGTCTTCTCATCTGCAGTGTCTCTGCAGTGCACACCGCTCTTCAGGGTCCTGGGGGCTTCTCCAGAAGAAGTACTGGTGATTGAGGGCTGCCTTGGCCGAGATGCGCCTGCTGGGGTCATACAGTAGCAATTGCTGCCAAGAGAAAAAAACAATGGATTTAGTATTCTAAAAGTCAAACGATGGATTGCACCAGCACGTGGCTGGGCCCAGATGCAGATACTGTTCCTTCCTCTTTCCCTCCCTGGGCTTCAGGAGTAACCCTCAGCTGTAGTTACAACATGGATTACACTAGGAGGACTTCCTGACCCTCAGGCTGGCAGTGTCCTTGTGGAACCTGCACTGACTGTCCTGCTTCAGAGCTGGCACTCGGCTCCATTACGTGACAGTCCCAAGGCTGTTTCTGCAATGGCAGAAACGAGCACTGGAGCCAAATCAACCCCTCCCAGTCATTCACCTACCCATGGAAATGCACTTCCAAGGTCACAAACAGACAGGCTCCCCATCAGTTCTGTCTCAGGCCTGTCCAAGTTGAATTCAGGCAGACATGCTGTGCTGCCTAAGATGGGACTGTGGTGCTGTTGTCAGGTGAGAGGCTCTGCAGGACCTCATTTCTCAGTGTGGTCTTGAACCCCTGGTCTGGGGTCTTTCAGAGCCAATGGACAAGGCAGGCATTGGGTTAGTTTTACAGAAAATGGTTAAAAGCACAGCCCAAAGGGGAGCTGAGATGTAGCTAAATGCACCTGTCCTGCTGTATGTAACACTGAGAGGATTGAGGCGGCAGCTCTGATGCTGGATGTGTGTGCGACTGTGGCCCAGAGAATGGGGTTCTGYGTATGGTCATTCTGCTGGGGCTTGGTTATCATGGCAATGTGCCTCATCCAGGGCATTACACAGACCTGGGATCTGAGCTGTGACTAGTCATGCCTGCTCTTGTGTTAGTATAGACCTCTGCACCCCACCTCATGCTTTTCCAGCAAGAAGACCACCCATTAAAGCTTTGCAATGAAAAGATTAAATCAAAGAGCCCATAGCTCAAGGATCAGGAGGAACCCACAAGCCCAGACAGATCAGCTCCAAATACCCCTGCTGGCTGATCAGTTTGAAAAGGTCCTTCCTGCCTGCAGGTCGGGTACTGAACTCTCGCTCACCGTCAGTAAGTCTCGGCCATCTCGATCTAAGTTGGGAACAATTTCCTTCATCTCCTTCCTTGCCCAGCGGGGAAAGTCCCCCTTGTAGTCAGGCAGCTGGGTCACCCCGGGCCAGGTCGCCTCGGTGGGAGTGCCCAGGGTGCGGAAGATCCGGAAGAGCTGATCGATCTCAGAGTCCCCTGGAAACAGGGCTTTCCTGGTCACCTGGGGCAAAAAAACAGCTAGTTTCCACCTTTCCATCAGCTTTGTGCCCTAGTTCCCTCTGCAAATAACCCTGTTTTCCAGCAGACACAACTGCCCAATTCAGAATGGTTACAGCTCAGTGACTCTGCGGTGCAGTGGTTGGGAAAGTCACAGGTGTCCATCTGCTTCTCTCCAGCCCCCCTCTGTGTACCGTGCTCCCCTTAGGCCGTCTGTCCCAGCCAGACCCTTATCCCCCTTCTCTTTGTCTCCAGTCTCCTCATACCAGCTCTTGCAGGCTATCCCCCTCCCCTGCATGCTCTCCCAGGCTCTGCTGATCTGCAGCTCAGGATCTTTGGGAGCTAGGGACACCCTCATCAAGACGCAGGGATAAAAAGAGCTATTCCAAGTGGAGTATGGACAGCTGGGAGATCAGCTTGGAGCAAGGGACTGCCATGCTATGAGGTGCCAGTTCTCTGCAGCCCACTTGGGGGCACCAGAGGCAGTGGTGGCAGAAGATGTCTGTAAGAGCCATCAAAACGTTGCAGCCAGAAGATTRAAATTACCCGTTCTGCAAGGAGAGGCATGACACTCCCACCAACCTGAAACTGCAGCTGGATTGCAGAGGCTCTTACACCTTTCTGCCAAGTCCCTGCTTGCAGACTTCTCTCTGAGCCCACAGCTAAGGATCAGCTAACCCTCGAGGCGGTCTTTCCCATAATACACTCCCAGCTCAGGTTGGGCCAGCAGTATCACAGATGTTCCAGGTCCTGTCCCTCCCTCTGTACTTTCCATTGAAGTTGCATCCTCCCAGTTCATTGAAGAGAACATAAAAACCCATTCTACCATTTCTGCAAAGATGCAGCCAATGCTCCAGATATCCACAGCTGTTGAATAGTATTTGCAGCCTAGCAAGATTTCAGGGGCTCGGTACCACAAAGTCACCACCTGAGAAGGAACGGACAAACAAGCTTGGTCTAGTTTCCCTGGCTGAACCTAGAGGCATGAGGCCTCTCTGCTCAGCTGTGTCCCTGGTGTCCCACAGGCAGAGCTCTTCCTTTATAGCATCATTCCAAACATGAGGCACCAAATGCAGTGACTGTACAAATCAGAGCCTGCTGAGGCCATGCTCAATTAAGAGACAACTTGGCAACACCAAGATGGGAATTAACAGATCATTCTTCAACAGGACACTCTGGAATAAATAAACCCTCTACAGAGAAGGTGGGAACCCAATGCACAGGTGGGCTGGGGTAGAAGCAGTCAGCCCACTTTGTGAGGGCACCAGGTAACTCCTTAGCTGCAGGTTAGGTTAAGAGCTTGCACGTGGGCACGGCTGTGCCTCAGCTATGGGCTGGTCACTTGTGATGCATGGATTGTGTACCCCGCTTTCAGATGGCAGGGAGCCTCAACAGTACCTCATGAGTGTATGTGCGCAGGGGGACTCCAAAAGCTCTTGCCAGTCCAAAATCAGCTAGCTTAATGGCTCCCACTTCGTTAATGAGCAAATTTTGTGGCTTCAAGTCTCTGTGGATGACTCTGTGCGAGTGGCAGAAGCTCACACCCTGCAGCAGCTGGAAGAGGTAGTTCTAAGGAGAAAAGAGATTTCGGACAAGGCTACAATGAAACTACACGGAAGGTTGGATCATGTGAACCTACACACTCTGGACCATTTACAGCCCTGTATGGGAAATATAGGCTGGCTATAATGCAACACGAGGCTTACAAGCCAGTACTCAGAGATGTGCACAAACTGCTCTCCCTCTACACCAGGACAGAAGGACTCCAGTCCAAGCAGTGGCAGTCCCTTCCACCCATCTGTTACTCTGTGCAAAAGCAATTAGCAGTAGATCCCTCAGCTAGCTTTGTATCAGCAGTTTGTTCTGCAGTGAGCCAGGCTGGAGAGCCTGGAAACAGCTGAGAAACAAATGCACTGAGCAGTGGTGCCAAGAAGTTTTCCCAGATGCAATGTTTGGGATCCGAGAGGCTGAATGCCTTCAGCCAAGGATGGATCTCTTCCTGATGCAGTCTGGCTAAGAGCAGCTCAGTGCTGCCTCTGCCCAGCAGAAGGCAGCAAGGACACACGCTTCCTCCCTTGCCTACAAGAGCTCCTTCCATCCGGTACCTTGACCAAGCTTAAAGGAAGGTCTCTAGTCTGGGACGAGTCCATGTACTTCTTCAGGTCCTGATTCAGATACTCAAACACCAGGTACAGTTTCTTCTGGCTGTGCACGACATCCAGAAGCCTGCAAGGGAAACGCAGACGCTGCCTTCGGTCCCTTTGTGCGGGGAGCCCATGCTGCGCCGGGATGTTACGGTCTCCTGCAGAGCAGCTGGGAAGACCTTCTTCTCCAGGTCTTTGCCAAAACCCCCCCGTCCTCCCGCAGGTACCGCCGCTCTGCCAGTGCTGAGGGGCAGCGCAGGCGCTGCCTCCGCGGCTTCACCCACCCGAGCCGAGCCAAACCGCCGCCGGACCCTCTCTTACCTGACTATGTTGGGGTGCTTGAGCTCCTTCAGCAGCGAGATCTCGCGGATGGCGGTGCTGGGAACGCCCTCGGTCTCCCTGTGGGCGGCAGAGCGGGCAGTCGGGCACCCGGCCGGCGGGCGCCCCGGCGCGGGCCCGTTTGGCGGCACGAGGGCCGAAGTGAAACCCTCCCAACATGGCTGTGTCCCCGCCGCCACCGCCGCCACCGCCCCGGCGAGGCCTGCAGGGCCCTTCCTCCTCGCACAGGCCCGCAGAGAGGGATTTGCCCGCGGCCGGGCGCCCCGCGGCGGCGGCCGCCTCGCCGCGGCCCTGCCCCCACTCACGAGTCCAGGCGGATCTTCTTGAGGGCCACCAGCTGCCCCGTGCGCTTGTTGCGGGCCTTGTAGACCACGCCGTAGGTGCCCTCGCCGATCTTCTCCACCTTCTGGAAGGCCTCCTGGAAGGCGTCCATGGCGCTGCCCCTCGGCCTTGGCACGCGCGGCGGGGGGAGAACGGCGGGCCGCGCTTTTCAGGGGAAAAAAACAGCCAAAAAGGACAAAAAAACGTGGCAGACATCCGTCCTGGCCCCCCCCAGCTCAAGCACGCGTCCCTTGGCGTGAAGAAACCGCTCCCACCGCTGAAACAAATCCCCGGAGTCAGGACGGGGGGGGGGGGGAAGGCCCAGCCGGCCTCGGCGGCCCCCGCCAGCCCCCCGAGCCGCGCTCTCCTCCCCGCGAAGCCGCCTGCCCCCGTCCCCCCCCCCCCGGGTGGGTTTTCGAGCCCCCCGGGGCAGACGCGGCCCCTCTCGCGCCGTTAGTCCAATCCCTCGTCAAAACCCAACCTCGTTGGTTCGGGCCGTCTAGCGCCTCCGGGCAAAATACCCTGCGGCGACCTCTGCTCTTCCGCTCCCTCGCGCGAGGCGCTGGCGGGGCCGGCGATCCGCTCCCCCCCCGAGCTGAGGCGGCGATGCCCGGGGTCCCGCTCCTGCCCCCCGGCTCCTCCTCCTCCTCCCCTCCAGGCTCTGCCGTAAACCCCGCGGGGAAGCGGGAGCCGGTCGCAGCAGGAGACGAGGGAGGCCCGGGGCYCGCTCGCAGCTCGCCGGGGGCGGGCAGGGGGGGTCGGGCAGACCTAGAAACGCRCAACTCCCCGTGCGAGGAGCGCGGCGCGCCCTGAGCCGGTTGCTGGCAATCCCAGCGGCAGGACACGTTGGCTAAGGGCTCGTGAGCAGAAATCAAGCCGAAGGCTCGTAAGCAAGTGCTCAGGGTGGGAAGGAAGGGCAGGTACGAACTGCACGGGGCCGAGGGAAGCGCTCCAGCTCTGTTGGTACGGCGCCGGGCGGAAAGGGGATGCGGGGTGTGAGTAATCGTGGTGCCCTGGTGCAGGTTTGGGGACAAACGCACAACAGAAAACGTCTTTTTTTTTTTTTTTTTTTCAGGTTTGGGGACAAACGCACAACAGAAAACGTTTTTTGTTTTTTTTGTTTTTTTTTTTTTTTTAAAAAGACACCGACAACACCGATTTTTACCCTCTTGCACAACCGTCCCCTGAACCTTACCACCACTTGGTCAGCCTTTCGGAAGATGTCCTCGGGGGTGGAATTAATCATTGACTTGTCAGCCAGCAAAACACGAGATTAAAAAACAAAAAGCATCGCGGCTCTGCGAACAGCAGCGCCACGGGGACCCGGGTCTGTCTTCTGCAGGGTTTGGGGAGCTGCACGTCCCCGCTGACACTGAGCCACCAGCTCAAAACCCTTTTTTAATTGACATAAAGATGCTTCAGGACTCCAAGGAGGGGTCTACTTTGTCTACTACCAGTTAACTAGATGTCCTGATGGCTGCAGAAAATTCTGATTTTGCTGATTTGTTTGAAAAAAAAAAACCAAAGCACAGTTGTTGTGTGGATGGCAGATTCCTACGGATCGGTGTGTCCACAGCAAACTCTGGGCGGGTTCTCTGGCGCCTTGTGAAAGCTGAGTTTGCCCCAACGTGTCTCCCTCTGGAGCACTCTTGAATTTGCTCTCCTCTACCCGGCCATTTGTTTTCACGACACTTGTAGGAACTTGGTATCTTGGATATTCCCAGCTCTGGAAAAAGGGATCAAACCTGGCCATTTGGTTAAAATTTAAGCAAGGGGAGGAAGGCAGGAGAACAGACAGGAGATGGATAAACAGGTCTATGGATAAACACATTATGACAAGCATCACCTCTTGCAAAAGCAGGCTAAAATCCTGCCTCCTGAGATGAAGCTTTTAGACTTGGACTGAACCGAGAGTGTTGAGGCAGGGCTTTTGGAGCTTGGTGGCTGTCTGAAGAAAAAATGTAAGGCTAAACTATGACTGAAGATTCTAGCAAGTGCAATAATTACTGAGCGATCTCAGGATCTTGAATCAAGCCTGCTGGTAGCATGGGACTTTGCCCATGGGACTTCAGCCCAGACTTTGCCATTTTGATCTGCTTCCGCACATTGGATGGCTTCAGTCCCTATTTTCTGAACATTTCACCAGCGAATCTGAGTAAATAGAAAAGGCAGCAGGTGACTCAACCCCCTTCCCCCCCCCCCCATGAACTGTAGTCCCAACTCACTCCAGGTTCAGTGATTCCTACAGCAAAAGGGAGCCTTATCTTTTTCACTAACATTTTATTCCCATCTCACATTAGCAATTCTCTCTTTTTTTTGGGGGGGGGGACAATTTAATTCCGCTGGGTGGGCACGGCAGCTTGCTCTCAAACCAGAGCGCCTCTGATGTAACTTTATCTCCTCTTCTTGCAGCTCTTTAAACACCAAGCACTTCCGTGCACACCCAGTACTTAGGAGGAGAATTGCACCACATTAAATTCTCTTACATCATCCACGGGGTTTCAGTGTTTGCCCGAGCAGCAAAGAGGGTTTCAATCAATCCAGACACGTGACTGCTCTGCCGGGAAAGCTCCTGTGCGGCAGCTGAGTCACGGTACCTGAGCGCTTGCCCCATGGACCCGTGGCCACGCAAGGCAAAGAATTTTACTCKCCTGCCCTTTACCTCCTATCTGCCGATTGCCCGTGACCTGATACGCTCTGGAGGTGCGCGTGGGTGCAAGCGGCCGTTTAATTACAGATTTACAGACATCTCCTTCTTCTGGCTCCTCCAAGCCTTGCACTACAAAAGGACTCATAGCATAACTCAAGCGCTCTCTTTCCTTAACCGCCCTTTTAAACAAATAACCGAGCTATYTTCAGTGATCATGAATGGAGCAACTCCGCGGGCAGCTACGTACTGATTCACAGTCTTCCAAGTGTTTCCCTGCTTAGCRACTTCTTTTTGCTACCTGCCGTGGCAAAAAGCACCATGTTTCAAAGCCGCCCCCCCCCCCAAATATACTTCAGAAAAGATTTATTGCAAGCATCAGTGCTACTGAAAAGGGCTAGCGCGCTGACTGCTGCCCAGCCAAAGGGATCGCTGCTGCAGGGAGCAGCACGGCGGCTCTCGGAGGTGCCGTCAGGACGTGCCGTTTCCCATCCGCTGCTGCCTCTCGTGGAAGTATTTTCTCTGCTCCTGAACGGCTTGTTCCAGCAAAGGCAGATTCATCCCTTCCACGCAGGTCAATATTCGGGCTTTCACCACGGGACCCTCACCTGGGAATATAAACAGGCAGTTTTTGCAGGAAAGAGAACAGATGCAGCAGCTCTGAGGCAAGCAAAGAGGTTCCCTCTGGCAGCCTATGGCCAAATAACCATCGCCTGAGACGCTGCAGGAGACCGGTCCGACCACGTGCCTGTGCCGACCCAAGGAGTACGCCAAGAACAGGTTCATTCAGTGACACGTTTGCCCGCTGCCTTGCTGGCTCTAAAACGACGGTGACTGACACCGCGCTCGCCCCGCGCTGGGGGAAGGCTGAGCCCAGCACCTCTCGGTGCCAGCGCCCGCCACGCCGCCTCCATCCGCTCTGCGTCAACAGCTCCGGCCCAGCCCGAGCAAGTTTGGGCTCTCCCTGCCTGAAAAGCATCACAGATTCCTCTAAACTCATCTCTGAACACCTTGGTGCAGCCAAGAAGCAGGCAGAGCAAAGCTGGGCTTAGAAAAGGCTCAATGCTGCCTGCAGCCAACAGCTCAGACCTGCCCGGGGTGCTCAAATGGTGGCACCGAGCCACACAGCAGGGGCCAAACCTTGGTGACGCAGCCGGTGTCTCAGCTGGTTCCCCTTCCATGCCTGCAAAACGGGGCCAGCTTGCTTGCAGGCCGAGATGACCAAAATAACATGCCTTCCTGAAGGCATTTTGCAACAGCGGCTTAGCCGGTGACTCACCAGATGCCACGTGAGCGTGGCTTTCCTTGTGCCACCGAGGATTTCAAAGGCATGACCGCGGCTGCTTGTTATCAGGCATGGCCAAGACGATGCTCGGGCTTTGCTTCACTCCCCTGCAGCCCAGCCCGGATCAGTTCCCCACGCGAAGCACGGCGCAACCAAACAACACTCGGAGCATCCCAGGAAAGGACAACACGGTGCCCGGCGTGACAGCGCCTGCCCGCGTTCCTCACGCCCCGTGCCTGAGCGCAGGGGTGTAATTAGCACCTCCCAAGGATGGCAAAGACCAACCCAGGCAGCTTGCGATGAGGCACTGCTGCAGTCGGAGGTGTTTGGAGCAAAGACGACGTGGTCTAATGGCAGTGAACCAGAGCACAGGTTTCACAAGCTCAGCTATGGTGCTGAGCACTCCTCATTTTTAATGAAATCTGTGCCAGAGCACCTGGTTGTCACCAAGGTAAGTGTAGGGTGGCTCATCTCACGCCTCCTCATGGTCAGCGGGGAGAGACGGGCTGCTCCTGCCCTGCATCACCCACGCGTGTGGCTGCAGCAGCCACGCGAGAGGAGCCTGCCCTGGCCCAAGTGCAGCTGCGTCACTGGGCGGCCGGCTCTAACCCCGGAGTGTGCGGCCTCGGGGTGGACCGTGCCTTATCCCGTGGCTGTTTTGGGTGGAAAGGGAGACCCCGCGTCAGTGCTCACGGGTTCAAGCCACCCTTTCTTTTCTCAGACAATGCCGCGTTTGCCTAAAAGCAAAACCAGCATTTACCTTCCCTGTGTTCGGCCTCTCCCAGCACCATGTAGAGAGAGCCCAGCTGGGCTTGGAACGGCTCCACAAAGCTGGTGTCGACGCAGACCCGGTACTGGGCTGCAYGGTGCTGAGCAGTGAGAACGGCTTCGGAGCGGGCCAGGTCGTAGCAGCACAACCTGGGAGCGATGGATTTGGGAAGCTCAGCAGTGCAGGCACAGTGGAGTTACAGCGATTGCAAACAGCGAGGGGAAGGGACAGGCCAGCAAAGGGAAGGCCTGGCCTGCGAGGAGACCGGGTTACTGTTCCCACCTGCCAAACGTCCGCAGTGCTTCTCCCTCTGGGACTGAGCCGTTGATCTCCCACGGGAAGTAATAGATACCAGCATTCGGCAACATCTTGCACAACCAGCGCTGGGCCTGCAGGAAGGAGAAAGAGCAGAGTTCCCACCATGCCAGTGCCCGATCCAGGTACTACGTTATATGGTCCCAAACCCTTCCTCGCAAAGTTCCCCACCCAGGGGCTGCAGGAGAGCGTGGCTCATCTTCTGCAGGGGCTGACGAGCTTCAGAGCCTCCCTGCTGAGTCCTACTCGCAGCTCAGTGCACATGCCGAGCCCGGGCATCCGTCCAAGGCAAAGACATCAAATATCTTCCCCGGACCCAACTGCTGGGGTGACCGGGTACAACACAGCAGGACTGAAGGTCTAATCCTGAATGTGTTATCATGCTGCAGGATAGGAAATCCTAGCAGTGTCTCATCCTGCAGCTGGAACAATTGTTTGGATACAAGTCAGCCTGGTTTTGTCAATAGTCTAGTAGGGTTTTGGAAGACAGCGATGAGTGAGAAATGATTCACTTGAAGACGAGACTCAGGTGGGACCTCAGGGGACCTCATGGGAGCTGAATCAGCGGAGCAGGGCTTGGCATAGGTGGGCCAGCCAAAGCGGAAAACACGCAGCGACAGAGGCCATGCTCCGGCCTCCATGCGCACTGCCACTCACTGTAACACTGCCTCACCTACCTGGATTTAAAAAGCGCATTCAGTTTTGCACCTCCGGAGTTGGGTTAAGGATGTCTTGCATCGCTCAAGTTTTGCTCCTGAACCACACTGTGCAACAGRGACAGGGAATGCAAGATGTTAAATGCACAGTTAATGCACTTTCTAACACATACCCAAGCCCAAGTGCAGTATGCTATGTGCATATTTAACGCATGCACAACCCCAAATGCAGCATGTTACATGCACTATTTGATGTGCTATTTATTACGCCCTCAGTCCCAGATGCAGCATGTTATATGTGATTTCAATGAGCTATTTAATGCATGCCAGCCCCAGATACAGCAACATGTTATATGCAGGATTTAACACCTGACTTAATGCATGCTCAGCCCCAGACACAGCACATTATATAAATGTAATGCAGTATTTAATGAATGCCCAGCCAATGTTGCAGTGCATTGTATGTGCATTTAATGGCTTATTTAATGCATGCCCAGCCCCAGTTGCAGCATGTTATATGCACATTTAATGAGTGATTTAATACATGCACAGCCCCAGATCCAGGACACTATATGCATTTAGTGCAGGATTTAATGCATGCCCAGCCCACGTTGCAGCATGTTATAGGCACATCTAATGTATGATTTAATGCATGTCCAGCCCCAGGCGCAGCACACCGTATGCACTTAGTGCAGGATTTAATGCATGCCCAGCCCATGTTGCAGCATGTTACATGTACATTAAAGGCACTACTTAATGCACGCCCAGCCCCAGATGCAGCACGCTATATGCATTTAGTGCACGACCTAACACGTGGCCAGCCCATGCTGCAGCACCTTATGCCCCCATTTAATGCACGATCCGGTGCAGGCCCCGGCCCAGGCGCAGCACAGCGTATGCGCTTAGTGCACGACGCGATGCGAGCCCAGCCCCAGGCGCAGCACGTTATACGCACGGTGGATGCAGCATTTAACGCGCGGTCGAGGGGCCGCTCCGGCGCGCGCCCCCGCGCGGGGTCCGGCCCGGCTCGGCCGCGCGCGCC
>NW_020451160.1:576729-618353 GCF_003343035.1 Apteryx rowi
AGGAGGCTCGGGGAGAGGGAGGCTGTGAGGGAGAGAGAAGGAGGCTCGGGGAGAGGGAGGCAGCTGTGGGGAGAAGGGGAGCCCTGAGGGAGGGAGATTGTGAGGAGGGAGGTTGTGGGGAGAGGGAGGCTGGTGGGGGGAGGGGAGAATGGGAAGCTCCGGGGAGAGGTAGCTCCCAGGGGGAGCTGTGGGGAGAGGGAATAGCTAAAGGGAGAGGAGGCCTCAGGAGAGGGGAGGCCCTGGGGGAGGTGTTGGTGAGGGTCTGGGAGGAAGGGAGGCCTGGGGGGACTGCAAGGAGAGGGCTGCAGAGAGAGGGAGGCTCCCTGTGGGGAGAGGGGCTGCAGGCAGCCACCGAGGGAAGGGTATTTTCCATACTAGGGCAGAGGAGAGGGGAGCAGTGTCACATCCCATTCAGGTGGGGGGGATGGCAGTGTCCCTTTTTGCCCTTTTCTTCCCTTTTCTTTCCTCTTGCTCCAGAGGAAGTTTTTTAGGGTGAGAGGCAGCTCCCTACAGGCATTTTCCTTGGAAACCGTCCCCTCCTTTTCCCTTGCCAATACACGCTTGCCCAGCAGTACAAATACGATCTTTCTTGCTCATGACCATGATACGTGGGATTAGTGGAATGCTGCCACCTCCTTCCTTTCCCAGCCCTTGCTGCGGTGGGACCGTCGGAGGCTGGTATAGTATAATTTGTGTGCCAAAGGGGACACAAAAGTCTGTAGCCTCTAGGTACCTCGGTTTTGAGTCAGTGTAGTGGGAGTAATAGCTGTGCCCTTCTCCAGAGTTGCGTTGAGATCAGATCAAAGTTCACGGGGCAATCTGATCCCGCAGTAACAAGGCCGCTGTGAGGACTGAGATAGTTATTGAGGGCCCTGCAGTTCTTGCATCAGTGAATTAATCTCCTGCCAAGTCCAGAGTACTCCTGGTTTAAAATGTGGTTGATGTGTAGAAATGTGAGAGGGCCCTGTTGTAAGAGGTGCTCTTTGAAATGCTCCAAGAGCTTTGTGACTTCTTTCTGATTTCGTTAGCTGTGAATTTCACTTTTAATGTTCTGGTATCCTTAATTGAAGTATGAGAAACAAGTCTTCATACAGCAAGTGAAAAGCATGACTATTGTGGCTTGTGGAAACTGAGTTTCTTTTCTCTTCTGCTCTGTCCCCAGAGGCCTTAGTTATTAACGACCCTGACTTCCAGCATGAGGATTTGAACTTCCTCTCCCGTAGCCAACGTTATGAGCAAGCCATCAGGAAGAGCTCTCTGATGGTGATGAAGTTAAGAGAACATGGGATTGCAGATCCTGATGAGATCTACTGGTTTAAAAGGTACCTGAGGGTAGAGTTTGCTTCTTGTCCTTAGTGATGATAAAAGTGAATACATTAGAGCTGCTCCCCCCCCCATGCTAGTTTTCTTTGGAATTCTAGGCTTGCRCCAAAACCCATTGAAGTTGGCTTCAATGAACTTCAGATCCAGCCCTGACTTCCTGAATATTGTGTTTTCTTAGATTTTTTTGGGGAGGGGGGTTGGGGGGGAAGGACAGCTAGATGTAACACCAAAAATAATGACCTTCTGCACCATATATAATAGAGTGACAATGGGGCTGGTAGTCTGACTTGTGAAGAGGAATGAAAGAATATATACTGAAATAATCTGACTCTGCCTAGGTCTGATAAGGTTACAACTTATAATGGGATCTCTTAAAGCTGATTACTTCACTTTGCACTTAGACCTAATAACATTGCGTTATAGGCTTACTTGAAAGTGTTCCAAGATGGTTTATTTGTTCTTGTTTATAAGTTTCTCTCTCGTTTCTCTCTCCCTTCTCCCTCCTCCAAGCTTCTGGTGTAATAGTGGTTCCTTTTGACCTAGAGGTTTTTTATTGTATCTGATGTTTTATTTACCTGATAGCATTACCCTTGGGTTAAATTAATAAAAACGCTGTCTTTTTGTCTGAGTTGCATTGCTTGCAGGGTGCTTGCTTCCTGGCTTTGACATATTTCTCATCTTAGTTTTATTAAACTCTGATATAATTAAACAAAGACCATGAAAATATCCTCTGGCATATTAAATAACCAAATATGTTCTGAATGCGCCGCTAAAATCACAAGCCCCCTGTGATTACATTTGTAGGAAAGCTTTCATTGCCTCAGGGGGGTGAATATTGGGACCAGTTAGTCCTACCTGCTGTACTTTTAATTTCAAAGAGCTGTTGTTCAACAGTGTGAATTATGTCATGACAGTTCTTGTGGAAGTAACAAATGTTTTTTTTGAAAACTATTTGTCAGTGAACAATGATTACAAGAGAAAGTTMAGTGGCTGTATTAGATTAGGTAGGTACTGTATGGCAAAAGTTAAATGATAATTTGTCCTACACAAGCATTTTGTTACTGGAGGGGATAGGGAAACTTCTTCAATTGTTTTTATGGAGAAAACTCAGACAAGTCCATCCGGTATCCCAGCTGGCGAATTTCCACAGAGTTAGCAATGTAAATACTATGCTTAGTTAGCATTACTAACAGTATTTTATGAAAATAGGACTCTTCTGAAGTAATCAGATGATACCTTTTAGTTTTGTCATTCCAGAAATTCATCTTGGAGTCAGCAATTCATAATTATTAATGGATAAATGCTTAATATTTTATGTAGGTACCAAATAATATATCCATATCTTATGATATGAATAGTCAAATGTGATTGGTCAGAATTTGTGATCTGGAGTCAACTGAAATAATTGGGAAGACTTGCTTATTTTCAGAGCTAAATCTAATTGCAGGTACTCAGGATAATTGCAGCTATGTAGACTGACTGTATTGCTCAGTCTTCTGCATTAACAACATGTGGAAGAATAAATAGCAGTACAGTTTTTGCCTGTAAGCAAGGTTTACTTTCTATAAAAATGATATCAGGATATGCTGTTTATATTCTTGATTTGAATTCTTTACTACAATATCAAGTCTTTGTAAGAGAGGGTATTGGCTTAGTGTCTAATAGATGGAGGAGAAAAAAGGATCGTCTTTTCATCCTTTAAGTTCACTTGCATTTTAACATCTGTCTCCATTTTCTCGAACGCCAAACTTTTCTTTAACTTATTCTTAAGTAAGCACATTGAATGGAGTTCAGTCTCTTGCATATCCMAGCATGTCAATTGGTACTTATCAGAAGAGACTTTAGTTGACTAGAAGGTGACCTAGAGGTTTGTGAGAGAGGACTCTGCCATGTATCTGGGCTTACTCAGTTTTCCAAACTGGAAAACTGAATGGATATGGTGTTATGACATGCCTTTATTGAAGTTTATGAAATAGGTTGAAGTCTTTGATTTGAATGTAAAGTTGTACTTATTGTGACTGACAATCGGATTTCTACATAAGAAAACTGAAGATGTTTTGCAATAATTCCTCTCTTGCATTCTTCCTTAAGAATAGGAGCAAAGATACGCTTACATATGCAATCACTGTCAGTGTGCTTTTTTGAGGTCGAGCTCATTTTCCTGTAGCTTCTGTATACTACAGGAATTTCATTATCAAACCTTGTCTCCCAGAATGACGAACTTTAAAGCTTGATTTATGAATAGCCTTTGAAGAAAAAAGCTTCCTTCAGCTGCCCTGAAGATATGCTTAAACAACTGTTGCTGCTGCGACAAGTTGAGAACTGCATATTCCTCCTTGTTTCAAAAACAGATTTGTTAGGCTCCAAAACTTGAGACCTGTTAAATATACTTAGAAGCCATTTTAATTGCTTATCTAGTCATTTTTTTGCTCTGGTTTAACATGTCAGCTCTRCAGTTATTGCTGTGACTGGCTTATGAAGACCAGCAGCCTTAAAGTGCCAATATTTGATGYTTCTTTCACAGTCTAACTGCAGTAGAATGTAAATCAGCATGAAAAATGGGAGAGTGCTGATGTCCATGATATACAGCATTTTGAGGAAAGCAATCTGGTGGTCTTAATTCACCTTCAAATTTAAATGGCTTTCACTGAGGAAAACAGAAATAAGAGAAGAAGCGAAAAACAGCTGGGAGAAGCTGGGGTACAGGAAAGGAGAAGATCTGAGAGCTGCAAGTCAACAGATGATTCCTGTGTTCATGAGCGTTATTACATGGTTGTGCACCTTCCCTTTGGGACTTTGTCTCWGCTTCTCATTTTGGCACTTAATTTAGGACCAGGAGTACTTTTCAGTACATCCAGCCAGAAGCTGTAGTAGGGTTCCAGGMTACTACAACATAATGGGGTCCTACTAGCTGCTAGGATTTTTCTTTTGATATGGCTAGTAAAGGATTTTATTGCCATGGCATTTGTTAACTCTGAGACCCAGTAAGCACCGGTCAGACTTGTTACCCCCTGCTGCTTGCCCCCTGAGGAGATCCTTCCAGTTCTTCCTTCAGAATGATCTTGGGAACTGCAAAAGCTAGCAAACATGGGTTGAAGATTTTGCTTTAAAGTAAATGATCCTGTTCTGTAACCTAATTTTGCAGTCTGAGAATGTCTTTGTAATTGTTCATTTAGATCTGGAGTCTCAGAAAGCATAGACTTTTATTGTACTGTTCTCCAATAGGTATGCTATCAAACTAGATTAATTTGTCAAATACTAGTGCATTTTACTATGTGGGTGGTGTTAGCCGCTGTGAAATCTGGAAAGACTTATATTGCCCAAGTAGCGTGTTACTACACACCCCTCTTCTGTAAGTGGATTTGGAACTGCGGCCACCTTCTTGACTCACTGTGGCTGTCTTGGCAAACCTGACTTYAGATCCACGCAGGACCTCTGTGGTCATTGATGAAAATGCTAGTGCTAGATGCAAGCAGCCACGTTCAGTCTTGATGTAGCTAGTTACTTCAACAGTTAGGCAATTCAGGCTGTGGCGAGCACTGTGTATAGRTAGTGGGAAATGCCAAGTGGGAGTGAAGAAACTGACAGGAAGAGTAAAGAAGGAAAAAGAAAAAAAAGGAAAAAGAAGAAGAAGGAAAGAAACTTCTTCACCCCTTCCATGGATAGTACCTCTTATCTGGTGGTCCTGTGTCTTGAGAAAACAGGATTTTCTTGTGAAGGTTCTTGGCTTCTTGGCTCTTCATATGGCTCTTAACCAAGTAGTGTTTTGGCACTTAATGTGATCACCCAGTCATCTTTTCTTTCTGTTCTTCCTAGTTTTAGCTGTTGCCTTATTTTGGTTTGTTACTTAACGTTGATAGCATATTTATTAGTTTAAAAAAAATTTGCTATAGCCATCTTTGTCTTTGGTACTATTGCTAAAGCAAAAGGATTATATGGCTGATGAGGAAGTAGGTTATAGCCAGTGAGGAAGTAAAGGGTGCAGTTATTAYTGTATGGCTCCTGGAGTAAAAGGAAAAAAACATGTAGGAAACTAGAGCAAAGTTGGGGCATTTTCTGTCTTCCTGTCCTCGTAGCATTTGTGAG
The DNA here is from genome assembly GCF_003343035.1 of Apteryx rowi. NCBI lineage: Eukaryota > Metazoa > Chordata > Aves > Apterygiformes > Apterygidae > Apteryx > Apteryx rowi. The sequence goes on from NW_020451160.1 coordinate 582,139, forward strand.
CCCTCGGTGAGCCTGTTTAAGTTCTACTGCAGCRTATCTGTTTATAAGGCAGATGACTTACAGAATATGTTCTGGTTAGAGAAAYGGCTGCCTTGATTCCAATCTAGATGCATTGTACCCCCACTCAAACTAGCTTAAAGCACAATAAATGCATTAATAGCCTATATCGGATTACTTGCTGGCAATAGTTTTGGTTCTGGAAAGGCTCGTGACTCGTTGTCTTGTCCATTTAAAAACTGTTTCATTTAAAACGAGCATCTTCCRCACGAAGTTCAGTGGTGCTTAAGAAGCTGTCCCTCTTTCTTTTGTCCTAAGGCTCCTTTTGACACTTTCTGTACAGCAATCCAGTTTTGAATCATCAGTTATTTGCTCTCTGCTCCCAGGTGCTCATTCATAGTGTAAAATGCCAATCACAAATGCTGCTGTAACTTGAAAAACTCTGCACAGAATATCTTCTACTCAGTGCAGATCTGTGTTGGCAACTAACTCTTAAGAAATGTGCTCCTTGGGCAGGTAATAATAGATCAAGGTTGGCGGTTTTATTTCCTTTGCAGATATCCTGGGCAGGTTGGAGAGCTTTGTATGTAGGTTTTCAGGCAGGTAGTTGCAGAGCACTTGCTTGTTTCTTATCTTCATCTTTGATTTTTGACTGGAATAAGCATCCACCTACTGGAAGTGGAAGATGGAAAAAAATGTTCAGGCTCTACAGAATGTTGAAGGGAGGTTGCTGTTGCTCCATAGATCTTATGCAGCGAAAYGTTTAGTGTTGCAGAGTTTTGTTTTAATTGGGCGTGTACTTTGCCCATCCTCATGGCTAYCAAATTAATGAAGCTTTCCCTCATGAAACAACTTCTGTTTTGATGAAGTATATCTATTTAAAATGTATGAATTTTTTTTAACTTTACCTCCTGCAGTACTCCATAACTATAGTTTTACACTTAACTCCAGTAATTTTAGTTGAAGGTGAATTCATAATCTAACAGCTGATGGAAGCAGRTACAGGTAATACAGAGCTCTTCTGAAAGAAGCACTGGGTCACCTAGGCTTTTTTCTTTCCAATACTTAGTGCTCTTAGCTAATAAAGGCCAAATTCTAGGTCACTAGCAGTAGTGGGATTTGTAAGCCTGAGAGATGTGGGGGGGAAATATCTTGGTTTTCATGTTCTCAATTTTAGCTTCCCAGTGAGTCTTAGTAGAATAATATTTTTTTTCTAGTTAGCTAGCAACAGCAGAAACTGAAGGGTGAATAAAATGCTTGAAAGAAACATTTCTTTCCCCGTTAGCATTGCTTCTGATGCCTCCATATTTTGGAGGTTGTTTGTGGGGCACAAAAAAATCAATGAAATGGCAAGCAGAACCTATTTTATGCTATGATTGGAGAAAAGCCTTTCAGGGGCATGTGAACAGTAAGACTGAGATCCAGATCCCTCTATTTTTCTCCTGTAGAACATGTTTGGGCCCTTTTCCTGAACCTTTCGGTCTCCACTTCAGCATGTTTCAAAAAACCTTAGAGACCCAAACGACTGATGCTCAGAAGGAGAAATGGCTGCCTCTGGTCCGTGGAGTCAACATAATTGGCACCTACGCCCAAACCGAAATGGGACATGGTTAGTTCCCCTCAGGGATCGATGGGTAAACTCTTTTCTCTAACTCCAGTTCATAATTTGATGCTCCATAGGTATATCTAAAAGGTGAAAGGTAAAATAGTTGATTTGGTTAACTATTAATGTTTCCTGCCCGATAGCCAGACGACTGTTTTGTTTTGTGTTCTGATAAATCACAGGGCTTGATTTGGTCTTTTCCAGAATGCACCTCTGAGCTGATCACTGACTTCATAGTTCTTTACTGTTGTTTTAAGATGAGGAGGTTGTTCTAAACCCTGGCAGTCTGAATTTCAGTTCAACTAGTTGGGACGTGTCAGTCAACAATACTGTGGTTTTTATTTTTTACCTGAATTTAGGGCATGTAAGTTGCAGAGTTCTTAGTGCACGGGCAGCCTGCATAAATGGGTCAGAAGTATGCCTTTAGATGTGATGTAGCATGCTGAGATTATACTACTTTTATGCTTGTGAAAGTAAGGTATGCTTTGCCCCAAGCACTCTTTTTCCAGATGGCACTCCATTGCAGCTGTATAATTTCACAGTAAGATCTTGGTTTCAAGAAAGAAAAATCTTACTCCTATTATTGAGGAAAACTGCCTGCACTTATTCRAATGGAAGAATGTTTAATGGATAAGAACACATTCTTTTGGCAGAGAACCTGGAAGTCAAACACATCAGCGAGTAGAGTTTAACAAACSAAGAGGCTTCAGTGCACAGGCTGGCATCTGAACCTGGAAAGCATAATATGTACGAGTCTGTTGGACAGCTGCCTAAGGTAGACGGTGATACCAGTTGCTGCCTGTTAGGTTACAGCTGCTTGTGCTAGCTGAAACATTTCAAGAAGACGCAACGGAGGGAACATTGTTGTCTGTTCTGCTTCAGAGATGGAATTAGCAAACTGCTCAACGCTGGAAGTTTGAGGGACAACCAGATAATAATAAATGCTTGCTAATCTCGTTTGCTTTTTCACACCAACTTGTTTAAATCAGACGCCTCCACGCCAAAATGACTTTTTACATGCTGTTTCACATTAGATTATTGCACTTTCTTGCCTGGTGATGGTTTGGTTTGCTTACAGTTTTCATATTTAGTGAAAAATGAGTATTTTGAAACTTAACAGAGCTAATGCAGTGATAGTATGGTGAAGTAAATGTACTTTCCATGCTGAATAATTTAAAATGCAACTGTATGGCATTCCTGCTGTGAGTGTTGGATATCTAACTACTTCATTAGTAAAGCMTCTGCAATAATCTTCACTAAGCTCTGATTAATTATTTTTTAAGCATGATGTTTAGAAATTGGTGGTGGGAAACAGGCCCCTGGCTTATTGAATTGAATCCCAGCCTAGATTGGTAGTAACTCAGTTTTAACTTAATGACTCCCTACTTGGYGGCCTGCTTTGGTTTTAACCTATTTCCTGGTGAATAAGTCTCCGAATAAAAGCGTAAAGAGCACAGGCTTAAAAGGAGATAAAAATGAATTATGAAAAGACTGTATTGTTTCCACCTATTCTATGGCTTGTAAATAAGGATTTCAGTCTTTGACTGTCAGCTGTCTACTTCTCATGAGCACTAAACTAGCTTCAAATTTGATATTYCTGATTTAAAAAAGAAAATCTTCTTGTTTGACTGTTCAGTCAAAAAGCTTTAGAAAATATTGCTACCAGGCTTATTTTTAAATGGTTGAATTTGTTTGTAGATGCCTGAAAACAAAGAACTACAGTTAGTTTTACCCGTAGASCTTCCTATAGTTTATATTAATGTATGTTTAGAGGTAACACAGAGCATATTCTTCCCRCTTCGATAAGGATACCAAATGAGTTTAAGCTAAGTTCAGATCACTGCTCTTTCCAAAATGCCTATCTTGCATTTAAAAAAACAAAACCAAAGACACTATATTACTTCATACATAAATGTGCCAGATGGACAGCTCTTTGAGGATCAGCACTTCTATACAATCTACAGCCCAACTGTTTTAGTGCTTTGCTTTCTTATATGCAGTATTGCCAGTCTTGCACATTGAGGACTAATGCTATTCACTTTACTTCCCTTATTTCTCAGAAGCTGGTGAATATTGTTTTGAAAAATAGCAAATACATTTTGAGAACCTTCTCACAAGCAAATGCAAATGGAATAATCTCATGAGACTGCAGTCAGATATATTTACTGTCCCTTGGAGTTATAAGGGACAAGAGTGAAGAGGGCTCTAAGTAGTCAAAGCTATCGATATTAAGAAGAGTTAACAAAGCGTTTAACTTTTTTTATATCCAGAGACTTAATAGACCAGTCATGTCTGCCAGAACTTTAAGGAAAGAATAGTTCTAATGAAGCATGTTTAGCTGGAGAGACTCTGTGCTGGTGATTTACGGATTGAAAAAAATTGGCCTTCTTGCAGAGTTGTTTGCGTTCACAACTTTGACTTACACATGCAGAGCACTGTCCTTTTTAAGGGAGCTTTTTGGAGGGAAAAAAAAAAAGGCAGAAGTTGGTGGGAGGCCATAGATGGAATTTGGGGAGGGGAATATTATAATACGTACTACTTGTGTCTAATCCTTCAGAATAAAAATTTGAATTAGATAATATTGAGATTCTTAAAAAAAAAAAAAAAAAAAAGTTGAAAACCTAGCTCATTCAGCTGCATGAAGTAGAACTTCTGTCAGGTTCCACGCTCAAACCGTGGAGGTGGGGAGGGAGGAATGTGAACTTAATACCCAGCTAACCCAAGGCTTGCTTCATGCAACCAGACTGTATCGTCAACAAAAGGACAGTCTGACTCAACCCATTTTTAACTTACGAATGCCCTGGTTTCTGAACTGTAGTAAATGTCTGGCTTTCCCTCTTTTGGTTTGGATTAATCCTTTTCTTTCAGTCATACAGGGCATCAAAAATACAGGAATGTTGCAAATGCGTTTCTATGTAGAATTAGAAAGAAATGCATTGCAGCATGTTTATTTTTTAGTAGGCATAATTATTCTTTCTTCAGAAGAATTCAGAGTGGAGAAAAGGACAGTTCTCTAGCTTTCTAAAATATGCTTGCTGAGTTCTGATTTACACATGAATCTTTTTTCTTTTTCTCTCTTCCTGAATCTCCACCATGAATCCTCATGCTTGCTTCCCTCCCATAACATTCCCTTCACACTCCCATCCCATGACACTTCTTCACAGCTTTGTTCATCGTGGACGGCCTGAGCCTCTGGACCTTCACCTGGGCATGTTCCTCCCTACCCTTCTCACCCAGGCAACCCCAGAACAGCAGGATCGCTTCTTCATGCCTGCCTGGAACCTGGAGATCATTGGCACTTATGCCCAGACCGAAATGGGCCATGGTACAGTACCTTCCCTAAATGCTATTTCTAAGCATGGCTTTGTGTACAGAGGATTTCCCTGCCTGGGAAAAATGGTGTGTATTTACTCCACAGTCCTTACATATGCAATTGCAGCCACAGGGAAAGGTGGACTGCCTCTGAAATTTTTAATGGATCGTAATACCACATGTGGCTTGACCTTTTTTTCTCCTATGGGAGAGTTGGTGATGACTGTGATTTTATATATGAGCATACTGAGTGCTCCTCCTGTGCCATTCAAACCAGTGCGGATGATTTATTAAAAAAACAAAACAAAAAAACAAAAAAACACCTTGTGCATATGGATATGGTGATGTTAATTTGATGGCATCCATTTGTTTCTACACTTACCATTCTTTCCAGAGTGATTTCTGCTTTGCTCTACTTAGCATTCAATGTGAAGATAAAAGGACAGAGTTTTAAGATCCTGAAAGAGATGCTTAAAAAAGTAAGAGCTGCTTTTCAACTTGGGACTGACCTTGGATCAGAGACCGTGTGGACGACTTGGTTCCATTGCCCATGTTTTGCAGGGAGCTTTATCCCCCAGCTCCTTAGTTCATTCCCATGTGTTCTTTTTAATTTGACCATGAAACGGTTTCTCTTAGTTATCTGTCTCAAGCAGACTTTATGCTTTGCTATTCCTTCGCTCTTGGGCTTTGAAATGGATTGTGATAACTCCAGCAGTATTGTGATTGCAACATCTTTTTCTAAAATCCAAGTTTCAAAGGGAGCATGCTATGCCTTGGGAAAACTTTAATTTTGACACCTGAGAGTTGCAGGTGAGAATTTTTCTTTTTCTAAAAATGAGCGGGATCCACCTTTGTTGCTGAAGTGAAATGTAAAGACTGAACGAAGCATAAAATAACTGCAAGCCTGTGGAGAGTCTCTTCCATCTAGTGAGGTTTGAAGAACCCTACCAGGAAAGTAAGTCTGTGTTAAGCTGCCTGTGGAAATGCTACTGTTAAGCTCCACGCTTTGGAAACGTTATGTGAATGGCTCAAGGCGATGTCCTGTTTCTTGGTGAAACGCTTGTGCAGAGTCCCTGGCTCTGTATTGCTCTGTCAGTCTGGACTGTCAGGAGTGCTTGTAGCTTGTCTAGTTTAAACTTAAAGGCATGGCGATTGGTCAGAAATGCAAGGAAAATGCCATTTGGTAAGACAGGTATGCATGAATTGTGAAGTAAAGATTTGGGGGCCGAGGACAATAGAGACTAGAATTGTTACCTTCATCTTTTTGCAGTCTCTTCATCTGACTGCAACAGTAACCTAGCATATGCATGCTATTACTTGTGCTCTTGGAGCTATGGATGATCTCATTTGGGGAAAAATTGCTCCATCAAGTGAGGGGAATGTAGGCCTGATGAGGAAATAAAGGGATGATGGGCACTAGTTATTCCATCTTGTAGCTGAAAAGTATGATTTTATTCTACAATTAATTGCGGTTTCAGTCAAAGCAGATGAGTATGCCTCTGCGGACCTTTTCGCTGAGAAAGTGCTCGTGGTGCGTAATAGGAAAAAAGTGTCAGGCTGGAGGTGCTTCGAAACTGGTCTTGGAACACTGTAAAAAATAGCATGTTTCCAGAGAATTGGTTTCAGGTTCCAGAACACAGCCTGACTTTTCCCATGTTCATTCTTAGTTGGTTGATATTTAGTCCTTTATATAACCTAAAAGGCAAAGTTAAAATTTATGCATCACTACTGGAGTTCAGCTTTCCATTGTCTAATTCTGTCCTTGTCTGTTTTGTGACCGACTTCCTCTCAAAACAAAATGTGCTTGCTTGTTTTCAGGAACTCATCTTCGGGGCCTAGAAACCACAGCCACGTATGACCCTGCTACCCAGGAATTCATTCTCAATAGCCCCACTGTGACCTCCATTAAGTGGTGGCCAGGCGGACGTAAGTACATCCTTGTATGTTTAAGTCTGGAAGATAAATGAAAACTTAAGGAGGTGATGTCATATGTATTGTATCTGCAGCATGATAATGAAAGTTGATCCAAAGTTTTGTGTAAATTTGGTAATTTGCTTTCAGCTAGCTAGCAGACTTATCAGAGCTTAATAAAACTTCTGGTTATCTGTGCTCTGGATTGTTTCTCTGAATCATTCACACTGTATGGGTTTGGTGTAATAATTTTGATACAACAGATCAAAAAAACATATTTGAAGTGTCTGAGGTAGCCTGTAATTAGGCAGAACTTCCTTTGGCTTCACTGGGAGGTTTAAGGGGCTTAGTATTGCATAGTCAAGAGAATCATTATGTGTAACTTGGGGCACCTTGTTTGTCTAGGTGTAGAACTCGGATGTTAATCTGTGCTGTAAATCTGTTTTTCTAACACCTGGTGTAGTTAATGTAACCTCAGATCCTGCTTTAAGGAACGGGGACTGTGTATTTAAGTCTGTTAATTTTCTTTGATTCCCACTGCTTTTGCAGTCGGAAAGACTTCCAACCATGCCATTGTTCTGGCTCAGCTCTACACTCAGGGCCAGTGCAAGGGGCTGCATGCCTTCATCGTTCCCATACGGCAGCTGGGCACCCATGAACCTTTGCCAGGTAAGAATCTATRGGAAGGGTTTTTCACTAGCTGATTTCAGTGAGTAGATTGTAGGTTAAAACTTCACGTGTTTTATCTACGATTGGACCACCACTAAGTCAGCTTGGCCTCATATTTTCAAAGTAAAGGTTAATTTGGAATTTGATTCTGCCTCRGGGTTTCCCAGGGGTGATTCTGTGAGGCAGCATGTCATGCCCTTCTACTTTCTGAAAGGGAAAGAATACCTTTCAGCATCCCCTGGCTAAAAGGGAGCTGGATAGGCTTTAGAGACAGCTCCCTGGTCACTAGGCAGGACTGCATAAAAGTTATGAAGGTCCTCATCTTTTGATCTCCATTTTTGCATCACAGAGATAAAGGCCCCTAGTTAGCTGTWACTCCTAACAATGCCAGGACTTCCTTTCTAGTAAACTAAGCRGTCTGCGTGTTGGAGAAGGCTTGAACCTCTTGTGTGGTGTTTAATACCTACTTCTTAATGCAACTGGTTTTTGTTTATGGCAGGTATTACAGTGGGTGACATTGGGCCAAAATTTGGCTATGATGAAATGGATAATGGCTACTTGAAAATGGACAACTTCAGAATTCCTCGGGAAAACATGCTGATGAAATATGCTCAGGTAAAGCAGGGAGCTTCAGCATAAGCTGTTAGAAGCAAACACCTCAATGATCTTGTGGCTAGCTGAGTGATAGCTTAGACTCTACATGTCATTAACTCCTCATTTTGCTGGGTTAAATCCAGCCCCAACTCACTGCTCTTAGTGGGGGAAGGGAACCTCTTTCTCACTTTTTGCAGGCTTTCCTGGTCTGGAACCAGAAGCACCTCCTTTGGAGCCTCTGATTTAACCCTGAACTGTCCTGAGTGATGGTGGCTGAGCTGTGTGTGTAATAATTGACAGTTTATCACAGTATCTGCATTACCCTTGTTCCTATTGCCTGATGGCATCTATACCAGGGAAGGTTTCTTGACTTCATGAACTGCCCTCACTTACTCACTGCATTTTATTCCAAATGTGAACTGATGGTTGGCTACTGTGAAGTTTCCGTCTACAGAATATCCCTATCTGTTTGTCTTGAGTCTTGCAAATGAGTCCAGTTTGTTTTAATTTCTTTACAGTTGCCCTTTATCCCCAATTGCTCTATGAAATGCTCTGCTATGCAGGTAGTGCAGGAAGGGTGGACCTCTAATGACTGTTCTAGGGCTCATTCAAAAGATTGTGCCTCTAGCCCCTGCCCAAAGACTGTAAATAAGGAACAGAGAAAAGGGTCACCCACTCAGCTGGCAAGCTTTCACTATGATATTCTGGGCTTTCTTTGAGAAGCTTCTCAGGTAAATACCAACAAGACTGTAGGCTGCTTGTAAGTGTTACTTGAGTTCAGAGCCTGAGATGTGAACATGTAGAAGGGAGGAAACTTTAAAGATCAGTAGACTGTATTTTTTTGGTAGGTTGAACCAGACGGCACTTATGTGAAACCCCTCAATGACAAGCTGACCTACGGGACCATGGTGTTCATCCGATCCATCATTGTAGGAGATTCAGCTCGCTCCCTGTCCCGGGCTTGTACTATTGCTATTCGCTATAGTGCAGTGAGACACCAGTCTGAGCTAAAGGCAGGGTAAGTGCAGTGAAATGGAAAAGCAGTCCAAGTCATGTGGTGGAATTCCCAAATGCTGGGGGAAGGGGGAGACTGACTGCTGTTTAGYATTTGATAGAGTTGTAAAACATCTTCACTCTGAGAAGTGAAAATCTTTTATTCCTGACTTCCAAACTCTGCTCCTTCCTGCCAGAAGCTTTTTGCTCTATGGCCTTAGATGCCCTGACTTGATAGGGATGCAGTCTGTACTATCCAAGTGGAGAAGTCACTTGGAGTTGAACAGAACTTCTGCAGTAATTTGCCAGCCGCTGGCGTGCTGACTCTTCTGTGTTCTGCTCTAGGGAACCAGAACCTCAGATCTTGGATTATCAGACCCAACAATACAAACTCTTTCCTCTGCTGGCAACAGCATATGCTTTTCACTTTGTGGGAGCCTACATAAAAGACACCTATCGTCGTATTAGTGGAGACATCATTGAAGGGGATCTGAGTGAGCTGCCAGAGGTACTGTGTCTGGAAGYCGGAGGGCTTTCGAAGCTTTTAAGTAAGATTTGCTTACAACGTGGGAGACAAGGCATCAAGCCTTTAGGCTGTTGCTCATGAGATAGCTTGTACTTTTTAGATCCAATGATTGTAAGTCTAGAATGTGCTGGTGACTTCTAACTCTGTTTGCACTATTGATCTTGTAGTGCTTTACAAAMATACAGAAAGCAATGCACAGTAAGAAAGTTAGTGTGTAGAAAAGCAGAGTGACTTTTTAGGAATGATTGCATATTAATTGGAAGTAGAGTTAAGACTGGTCTTACGCCTGTGCTTGTGCCTTCTTGATTGTCCTTCCAAGTAACTACAGTAGAATTGGTGTCTTGATCAAAGCATTGGTAGTATGTTGAGGGATTAGGATTGTAAAATGTAGCAGTTTTCGATTGATGGCTAGGGATTCTACTTGAGAAAATAATGTGACTAAAGGCAATTGAAAGCAGTTTTGTACAAAGGCTAATGGATGGGGAGTGCAGCAGRTGCTAATGGAATTCATACTCTAAAGAATACTATGCATCATACATAGAGACAGAAAGGACTAGATGATCAAAAGGTCTTTACACGTACAGAGGCTTTCATGCGAATTGTAAGGACTCTCTTTTCCTGAGCCCAACAAGAAAACCAGGGCCYTGGGGGAGAATGGGAAGGTGGTATTGATGGTATTTTTTTCTGGGAGCTGCAGTTCCTAGCAGGATATGTTCAAGTTAAGCAAACGAGTTAACTTTAAGATTCCATTCTTTTGTCCATCAGCTCCATGCACTGACAGCAGGGCTGAAGGCATTCACTTCCTGGACTGCCAATGCTGGAATTGAGGAATGTCGAATGGCATGTGGTGGCCATGGCTATTCCCGCTGCAGTGGCCTTCCTGATATCTATGTCACCTTCACCCCATCCTGCACCTACGAGGGAGAAAACACAGTCATGATGCTGCAGACAGCTAGGTATGGTAGCTTCCATCCAGAAACTTTCTTGCCRTGGCATTATGGTCTTTGTGCCAGAAGTGATGAGAGAAGAGTATCTAACTATCCTCTACTCCCATGAAACTGTTTCCACTTCTGTTCCTTGCCCTGTTGATGCATGCTTTTGCCTACAACTGTTCTTCGCTAGATTGACCCTACTTAATGTGACTTTTCTTTATCCAAGTGAGCAATGTAAYGTAGGGGTTTATTTGTTTTTTATATTCAGGTTCCTTGTCAAAAGCTACACGCAAGTTAGTTCTGGTCAGCGGGTTACTGGCATGGTGTCCTACCTTAACGATCTCTCCAGGCAACGCATTCAGCCACAGCATGTGGCCGCTAGGCCTGTGACTGTGCGTATCAATGATCCGATCAGTTTGGTGGAGGCCTACAAAGCACGTGCTGCCCGGTGAGTTCACATTTATTAGACTGAGCTAGGCACTAATAAAAGTGTGTGTTGGGAGATGGTAGTGATGTGCTCTCCTCTTAATATGAGGTTCTCAAGCTGTTGCCTGCAGAGCTTTGTTCTAAGTGTCAGTTTTCAAGAAGTGATGACCTTTATTAGGTCAGGCCAGTGTTAAATRCTTTGAAGTTACAAGAGACTACGTACAACCTAAGTTGCTCTCTGCTCCCTGTTCTGTTTTGAAATGTATCTATTTCTTTATTAAATGTAAATAAATAAAAGCATGTTCAAACGTACAAGTACAAACATAGCTCAAACTGCTCAGTGACCTGAAGAGAAACAATCCTGATATTAAAGCCTATTGTGCAGGAAGGGTTAAGTGAGAGTAGAATAGGTAGATGTGAGTAGATATTCAAGCACCACATCTGTCTTGTCAAACGTCGTCGTCTTAGCTGCCTGTTGCTATGTGTTCTGGCTGCAGTGCTGATGATACCGGTCTTAAAGCCACAAGCATTCACTCCAAGCAATGCRCTTGGTCGCAGTGCAAGGCCTCTGAGTGTTCTTCTGATGTGTTAAGCTGAAGTTTCTGTGAGTCCAGGGTAATAATCTTGTTGATGTGGTGTCACTATATAACCTGTTTCTCTCTTTTATCCTATTCTTATGCAATAGGCTTGTAGAAGCTGCAGCAAAGAACTTGCAAGCTGAGCTGAACCACAGAAAGAGCAAAGAGGATGCCTGGAACAGGACTTCTGTTGATCTTGTGCGAGCATCTGAGGTCAGTGATRTATCTAATAAATAAGAATGCTCTAGGAGCTTCTTATCCTTTCATGAACCTGATTCAACTTCCATTTATCTATTTTGTAGGCACACTGTCACTATGTGATAGTGAAGCTCTTCACAGCAAAGCTCTCGGAGATCAGTAATGCAGCTGTCCGTGCTGTCATGACTGAGCTGTGCCTCTTGTATGCGCTCTATGGAATCAGTAAGAACACAGGGGATTTTCTGCAGGTCAGTGACTCTCTCTAATATCAAATATTCCTAGGGCCAGAGTCTGTCTTCACAAAGATGCTTTAAATACAAAGCTGCATGAATGCTTAGGCATAAGGTCTCCACTGTTGACTTCCAGAAGGCCAACAGCAGTGCACTCTGAGGCCTCTTGTGTTAAGTTTCCCTTGTGATCCACCAGAAGCAGAGTTGGCATCTGTCTGAGTTAGCTTCTTGTTTTCCAGTTGGTGACCAAGTTAATAATTAAAAAAAAAAAAAAAAAAAAAAGGCTAATGTTTCATAAACTGCTGTTTTTTCTCAGTGAAGGAAGACTGACCTGGGTTAGACTGTGGGAGAAGGGAAGGTTCTTATGACTTGCATACTGTTCTGATAATTTTCTGTTTTTTTCCCAAGGCGGGTATTTTGACAGATACCCAAGTTAATCAAGTGAACCAGCGTGTGAAGGAGCTCTTGGCTATAATCCGTCCCAACGCGGTAGCACTGGTGGATTCCTTTGATTTTCATGACGTTCATCTTGGGTCTGTGCTTGGCCGGTATGATGGCAATGTTTATGAGAACATGTTTGAGTGGGCAAAGAAATCCCCATTGAACAAAACGGAGGTAAAGAAACCTTATTTCTTCCTCTTAGGTCATACGTGCCCAGAGAAATAATTTAACTTAGGGTTGTTAGTTCTGATCCAGTGATCTCTGCAGGTAACTGATCAGAAAAAAAGTCACTAGTGATTATGGACCAAAGCTAGCAAACTGCTCCTGCCCCACTGCTTTCAGCCTGCTTTTTTTACTATCTCTCCCAAATGCGTGTCACATCCAGTCCTTTGTGGGATACTTTGAGTTCCTCAGTTGGGAGAGGAAATCACACCCTGCCCAGAGAAACAATTGGATAATCTCATTGAATTTAAAAGCAATTATCGCTTGCTTTTAATTCTGCCTAGTGACAGAAAGCCTTGCATATTTTCTGGCAAATCTTCTAGTGCCTTCAGGCAGTTGTGGTGACTCTGTAGAAAGAAATAAATTTGTCCCATGTAGTCCTTTGAAAATGTTGGGTGCTGCATATCTGCCCTCAGGCTCTAGCTGCAGCTGAGCTAATAAAAAAGAAACTGGGCTGAGAGGAGTCAGCGTGGCCCTCTTTTGTTAGCCAAAACAGAACTCTAAATCCTGCCGCTGTAACCTTTACTGCTTTTATTTGATTTGGACAGACTGTGTCTCCTGCCATAGGCTGCCAGAGACTGTACAGCTGTAATCAAATCCCACCAGAACTTGCTCAATTTCTCATGCTTCCCAAGTCTGTGGGGCTTATGTGGCTCACTGCAATCCTCTTGGGAGACCTCTACCAGTTTTCTGTTAATTAACACTCCAAGGAATTGTCTATGTAGATAGGATTTTCTTTTTTTTCTCTCTCTCACAAGCGGTAGTGGGGAGGCTACTTGTTTCAGGCTTATTTTCTCCATCCTTTCCATGTTGTGCAGTCAGTGTTTGGCTGCTCTCCTTATATCCCAAAAGTGACTGAGATTTTATTAGTATAAAAACGCTGCAAGGTGTAAAGAACTAAAAGTGCTTTTGAAACTCAGGCCTGATGTTGATATAACCACTGTTTTGTCCTCTTACAGGTTCATGAGTCTTTCCACAAACACCTGAAGCCGATGCAAGCCAAGCTGTGAAGCCAGCAGTTTTTTAAAATGCACAGTTTTCCTGGTCTGAAAACTGGATGTTTGCATCCTTTCTTCAGGCACCTAAATCAAACCTTTCAAATCCTGATAGCTGTAGGACAGTGAATAATTGTAGCTTTTCTTTCTACTTCTGTAAATTGAGGAGGTGATTGGGGGAGTGCATACAGATTGATGGCTGTTTGTTTCTGAAGTGCAATTATGGTGGAAAAAAACCTTTTAAACAGCTGAGAGAGCTTTATGGATTCATACAAGAATTGCTTTTGTGAAACTGCTAACCAGGCAAGTTACCTTTACCTAAAAAGGTAGCAGGGTTTTACTACTAAGTAGTTAACAGCCCTCAGGCAGTAGCTTCTAATGAGCAGTTATGTTCTTTTCACCCCCCACAAAAAAAGCGCCAACATGTCTTGATCTTTTTTCATAAGACTAGCACCAGCTGCTCTCCTTGTTCAGCAGATACGTAGGCTGTATAAAGCCTTATGCAGAATTTTGTGCAGGCGGTGTCTGCATGAGATGCTACTCTCCTGATGTGGCTGGGAACTAAGCATCCGCCTTTCTCTCTGGAGCTCTGCTTCAGTCTCTTTCCAGAAGGCATCTTTGCTTATTCCAGTGCATCCTTTCTTCACTGCCCTGCAGACTCTCTCCCTGCCTGACATTTGCCATCTCCAACACTGGCACCTTACTCTTCTTGTTAATAGGCGTTCAAAGGAGAAGATGCTGATGCTACTATGGGAAAAGACGAGTAGTAATAATCAGCCAGGGGCTGTTAATGGATGTTCTGCCCTTTTAACTGTTAGTATTTTCAAAGCACTATCTCAAAGCACTTTACAAATGCTAGTTATTGTGATTTGATGTGGAAAAAAACATTCAGTTGTAGAAACGGCAAATTAGACTTGTAACGATGAAGCCAATATTTGAGGGCAGAAATTTGGCCGAGGTCTTTGGGTATTCAGATTGTTCTGGGATGTTCTTCTGTGTATTTTCTTTTTTAAAGGCAGACTTCAAGAAAACAATCCAAAATGAAGTGTCTAGATCTTTTTCCCCATCCGTGCATTTCCAACGAGCTTTCTCTGATCTGCTTAAAAACATTGTTTTTATATTGACTTGCACAATGCTGTCTAGATGAACAGTTTAAAAATGTAGTTTTTAACAGGACCTCCTCATGCCTAGTGAAATCAGTAAACTAAACAATCACTACTGTTTTTCAGCACCAATAGCTCTGTCCAGTAACAGAATAAAACATTTTTCCACAACAGATGAAGAGCAAATTTGAGTTTAAATTGCTAAAGAGCTTCAGCATAAGCCAAAATCCTGCAGTTCTGAGGCAACGTACAAGAAGCTTGTTCTCTGACATCTTTGGTATCTGTTCAGTCTCTAACTTTGGATCACATTTTTGTAGCAGAATTTTCTAGGACTAACAATCTTTAAACAGGATTTTCAGCTCCATGCATGGTAGCTGAACAGAAATGCTTAATTTTAAATAAGAAAAAAAATTCAAACTTGCCTTTTGGCTGCTGAGTCTCCCAGGTTGAATGGAACTGCTGTTCCTCAGGATACCAAGGAGGCAAATGGCTTTGCCTTCCATTTGTTCAGTAGAGCGGACTGCTGACCTGGGGAGGGTCTATGGAGAGCGAGCAGGGAAAGGTTAAAATGTGTTAATGAAAACAGTACTAGCTAAATGTATGTACAGATTTAATAAATTACAAAAATGTGTTTTCAGACAAAACGTCTTTTTTTTCCTTTTTTTCCCTCCTTTTGGCTCTCATTTATTTGCCCTCAGTGAATCTCATTTAAAGCATTAGAGGAAGTAGAACATGGTGTTCAAGAGATGGCTTTTGCAGAGAAATAGCTTCTTCAGCTGCTGCTCTCAACCCGTTGTGTAAGGAAATAGAAGGTTTTATTTTTCTTGCCAAGCTTTATGAAAATTCCTGCAAGAATTCACCATTGAATTAGTTGGGTTTTATTTGGCTTATTGCTAGCATGACCTTTCTGCCTTGGCTTTACACAGGGCTCTAGGGCGGTTAGCAGAGTACAGCAGTTGTTCTTGCCTTTCTAGTGCTGCTCATAACCACAGAAAATATAACTGACAGAGAGCAAAGCTGCTTGTGGCATGTTACTCAGTATTATTATTGTTCATGAGCCAGCAAAAGCTGGTCACTGCCAATAGCAAAGATTTAATGATGCAGCTTTTGGCACTAGAAGCTTACCGCTGTAAAAGCCGTTTCTTAGATTTGTTCCCGTTATGTGGTGGGTTTTTTTGTTTGTTTGTTTGTTTTTTAAGTAGATACTGATGATGTAACAGCAAATTCTGTACTTTGTTGCTATATTGGTATTTGGTCAATAGTATGTGGGTTTTTTCAGCTGGCTGCTAATTMGCCCTGTTCCCTAAAAGGCACAACATGGTACAACTTGCTGCTTATCAATGCTGTGTCTCAACCCTCTTATTAAAGGGTCCTGTGTCCTGGTCAGGACTCCTGTCTTTTGACAAAATGTAATGGTACTGTTTCCAAAAGTGTTCATTCCCTTTCAGCTCAGGTGATTTGAATGGCAAATAATTGTACTTGTAAGCAAGGTGGATTGCTTCAAAGAGTATTGAAACTAAGCTGCCTGTGGCAGTGACTTTTAATCTCGCTTGAGTGGTGGACTCCAAAAATGCCACCTTCTTGTAAACACTTCACAAGGATCCTGTGTTCCCACGTAGCCTGGCAGAGTACAAGGTGAAAGCACCTGGTAAATGTGTCCCAAGCATAAAAGATCTCAAAGAGCTGTTTCCAGACTTGCAGCTATTTCCTTAGGAATTTTCTGGAAATAAGTACAGATGAACATGGTTGGACCAGCCTTGGGAGTGGGGCTGGCTAGCTCTTCGCTGTGTAGCCAGCTTTGGTAAGTGAGAGAAATCTTTTTTTTCCTTTTAATCTGAATTTCTCATGTTACCTGTTAGTTGTTTTGAGCAGTGCTTTAGCACCTTGCTCCAGAGACTGCTGTGGTTATATCTGCTGCATCTTGCCCCCTTGGAGTGGTGGCCACTGATTGTAGCTCTCGGCTAGAAACTTGTCCCGGATGGGTTACCAGCAATAGCTTTAGCAGCTACGACATGCAGAAAGTGTTGCCAAATGGAGTATTCACAGTCGATCCTTGAGGTTTCTGGATCCAGTTGCTATTTTTCTCCTGATAAGCTCTGAGTTAAAGCTGGGGGCTGTCCCCCTTCCATGGCAGCACAAGGGCTGTGCTCTGAAAGATGAGCTTGAACAGCACTAAGCTATAACTGTCCTGTTCCTGGCCTGTTGCTAACGCCTGGTAGCTGGGTGCTTGAACTGGTTTCTGCCCGCCTCGAGAATGAGTCGCAGCAGGTACTTGCTCTCTTTTTACCGGTCAAGCCAGGAGATGCTGCTGGAATGACCTGAAGCTGCCCCAAGCAGCAGCAGCGGGGCAGGGGGCTGATGCCTTGTGCCAGAGCCAGGCTTGGCCCTCCCAGCCTCGGCGGCCACCTCCGGGAGGGCACCTCGGCCAGCCCCAAACCCTGCTGCTGCCTTCAGGCATCGGAAGCTGCCTGCAGCCTTTTGGGGAAAACCGCACATATAAAGCGGTTTCGGGGGCAGCTGGCATGAGCCGGAGGAAACGGCTCTTGCTGGTCTAAGCCGCGTTCCTGTCTGCCTCGGATGCTAATCCACACCTGGGCTTTCCCAGCTGCTCCCCAGCTTTCAGAGCCTATGAAGTGGCATTTTAGACTTCCAGCTGCATTTCACAGTTGTAGAACCACATTCTTCCATCCCAGCTTCCAAAACTCCCGGATAAGCAGGAGCCCTGTGGCAGGAGCAGCAGAGGCACCTGTTCCYGTCAGTGGCAGCTGCCGCTGGGAGCGGTAGTTCCCATCCCTCCCTCCGGGCTGGCACGGAGACTGCATTTCCCAGGGCTCTGCGCAGGGACGGGCCTGCCTGGCAGGCTGAGCAGCGGTGCGAGCTGCGGCCTTCAGCCTCCCTGGTGCAGCGGGTGCCTGGGGCTGCTGCCGGCATGGTCCAGGGATGCAGCAGGCACGGGATGCTGCCGGCATGGTCCAGGGATGCGGCAGGCACGGGATGCTGCGGGCACGGAATGCTGCAGGCACGGACCTGTGAAAGCTCAGGCATGTGTCCGGGATGCTGTGGGCACAGGTCTGGGATACCGTGGGCACGGCTCAGGGATGTCACAGGCGTGGGTGCGGGATGCTGCGGTCAGGGACGGGGCGGGCATGGCCCCRGGATGCTGCGGCCGTGGCGCCGGGATGCTGCAGGCCGGGCAGGCGCCGTGGCAACGGGCCGCGGAGCGCAGAAGCAGGGAGCAAGTACCAGAGCGGGGGGGGGACAGGGAGGCCCTGGCACCCGGAGGCCGGTCAGAAACCAGGGGCTGCTTCATCCCGCTCCCACCCCAGGAGGTGCGTGCACCCCTCGTCGCTGGGGGCAGCTGCCATCCACTTGTTTGGGGTCCTCCACGTGCTCCAGCACCGGAGAGGAGAAGTTTCCTTCTCTCTCCCCCGGTGCATCCTGGCCCTCCGAGGCCTTTGCCCAGCAGCTGGGACAGAGCGGGAGCCGCCCCTCGGGCTCTGCCCTGCRGGTGGCACGTGGGGCAGGGCAGGGGGTACCGGCCCCTCTCCCTTCCTCGGCCTCCCTGCCGCGGTCCCCGTGCGAATCGCCGCCGGCGCTGCGGGCCCTTCTGGGGACTCGGATGGAGCCTTGTTCTGGGCTTGGCGAGAGGCCGCGGCAGCGCTGGGCAGGCCCGAACAGGAAAGGGAAATCTTCTCGACAGAGGCGCTGCCGGCTGTAACAGCGAATCGGGAAACCTTCCTCGCCCGCGAGTAGGAGGTTCCCGTGCACGGGAGCAGCGGCGTTAACCCCCTGCGCCGCACCGTGCCGGCGGAGCTGCGTGCCGGCGGAGCTGCCAGCGGCCCCGTGCTCCCAGCCGGGGCACCGCAAAGCCCGGACGCCTCCGATGGTGAGTGCGGCGCTGCCCGGCGGCAGGGAGGAGGCTTGGGAAATCCAGACTTGTTGTTCCGGGGCGGTTTTTTTTTTTTTTGGAGGCAGAAGACGCGTTTGGGGCTGGAGGCTTCTGCCCAGCTGGTGGCCACGAGGGGCTCTGCTCACCGGCCTCCCAAAAGCTGCAACCATCTCTGTGCTTCCCTTGGGTTTCCCATGCCGCGTCCCAAACGGCACAGGGAGGAGGTGGCTTCGCTGGCGCTCGGGGATGTTCTGGGGCAGCCCGTCTCCGGCTTTGCAGAGGGGCAGTCGAGCATCCCCCCGGCAAGGGGGCTCATTGGGGCAGAGCCTTCCTTCCCGGGCCAGGCAGTACCCRACCGTGCCGTGCAGAAAAGGGAGTTTTGCAGGGCAGACCCCCTTCATTTTGTAACGGGGGACTTTTTGTCTTTCTCCACAGGCTGCAAAATCCAGGAAAGGTTTAAGAGGTAGGTGCCCCGGCGCGCTCTTCCTGTCGCTGTCCTCGAGCGCTGGGATCCGCTGGGGGTGCAGAGGGGAGGGGGATGCGGGGTCAGAGCAATCCTGGCTCCCGAAGTGCCTCAAGGCCCTTGGCTCAACGCTGCCGTCGAGTTCATCACATCGCTCCTGAGCCAGCGCCGCTCACCTGCCTCCCAGATCCAGTGGACTTGCTTATCGGGGTCCTGTCTTGGGGACCTTCCCAAATCCAGGGGAGAATATAAACATACCTATTTCAGTTTTCCCCCCAAAACGCCTTGCCTAGAGGCTGTCAGCCTCTTGCAGCCCCTCACGCTGCAGCAGAGCTTTTGGGGGGGCCCAGGGGCTCCTCAGTGCTGCAGCACGAGAGCTCGCAGGTGTTTCCAGCGCTGCTTGTGGCCAGCAGCCGAGCGCAAAGCAGCTTGAGCGCTCGATGAGGAAGAGGTCCCGTTTCTGGCTAAGTGAAGCTAGATCTTCTGTCCGCAAAACCCTGGCTCAAGTTCCGGCCCTGCCGAAGCTGAAGGACGCTCCCTTCGGACCGGTCGGGAGGCCTCACGCTAACGACGCTGCAGACCAGACCTTGCGCTTGGCGGGTTTTGGAAGAGCAAGCGGCAGCCGAGCTGGGGGYTCTCCTGCCCCGGCCCGGCGAGCTCGCCTGCCCCCGCACCTTCGCTCTGTCTCGTTCCAGACTCCATCGATGACGTGCTGGGCGACCTCCTCGGATACGACGGTAAAATGCACCTTCTCTGCAGCGGGCGGGGTGGTGTCCTTGTGCTCCGTAACTCCTTGCCTGGGAGCAGGAGGTGCTGCTCCGGCAGCTCTGCGGTGCCCAGCCCTCGGGCTCCTTCGCAACAAGTTGTGAAYGAGCTTCTCCCGGCCCAGGGCTTTCGCTCTCGTATCCCCGCGGGATGGACAGGACAAACAGCCCCTTCCCTTTCCGCCCGTTCAATCTGAAACCGGCTCCCGTAGCCAGGGGGGGCGAAGCAGGGAGCAGAGCGGGGTCCSCAGCGTCCGAGAGGCCACTGAGCAGGCTGGACATGGGCTTGGGGAGGCAGCACGAGGTTCGTCTCCAATTAAAAGCCCCTGGGGCCCGTAAGGAGACAGCAAATCCCACTTTGGAGTGCTTAGGTCAGGAATACGCCTAAATCCAGCATCTTAATCTCTCCCTACCTTGTTTCCAGATGAAACCCCAGTTAAATCTGCCAGAGCTTCCCAGCCGGCCGGGGGCAGCGGTGGGAGAGCCAGGGGCACCAGCTCCCTGGCCAGCAAGAAGTGAGTGGCTCTCAAACACGTCCCTCTTGTCTGGAGATCTGTCTGTGCTCCCTAAGTCCTTCTGCCCTGCCCCGTCCTTGGCCTGCAGCTTTCCAGCGGGGGTCAGGTGTCCCCCGGCCCTGCGTATCTTCTGTAAATCTCCTTTATAATGGTTGTTCATTTAAATATAACAGTCCTAGCCCTGGTGGCAGTTTTCCTAACGCTATTTTAGCCCTGTCAGATGGGTGCGTGTTCCCGTGTTGTGCGACACGGCTGCCGTGGGGTGGCTGTGTGGTCCCCACCGCATCCCCCCACCCATCCTGGCCCGGCTGTCCCATCAGCGGTGGGTGACCAGGGTTCCCAGGGTGGCACACAGCCAGGTGCTGCCCGGGGCTGGCATCTCCCCGCACCTTGGCAAGCGCTGGTGCGACATTCCCAACCCCAGGCTCATGTCACAGGTCCTTCCTGGAGGATGATTTCTTCAGCAAACTCCCTGCCGAGGACATTGAAGCTGCGGAGGTGAGCCTGAATTTTGGGAGAGAGCCTGGGTGTCCCAATGACCTCACTGGGCCCAGCTTGCCCCTGGCGTCGCTCCATCAAAGTCAGTGGTGGGACAGCAGGGATGAACCTTGAAATGTGGTTGAAGAAGCAACCCTTCTCCAGGATCACCGCAGAGCTGGGAAGATGGGAGGGGGAGTGGGGGGATGGTGGGAGAAGGGCTTCCCGGTGCCCCGGATGGGATGGAGCGAAGCCAAGGGAAGGTGCCAGTGAATGCCTCTGGGGCGAGGTGTCCCCAAAGCCTGTCCATCCGTCCATCTGACCTCTCCCCACCCTGGCACGCAGGGATCCGATGTCTCAGACGCCGACCCGCAGGCTGTGCTGCAAACCCTGAAGGTAAGCGCACAAATACCCATCACCTCAGCCCCACGCGCGCTGCGAGCAGGCGTGATGGGGAGCCCGGCTCGGCGCCCTCTTGGAAATCCTTCCCCGTAGAGCCGAGCTCTGCGAACGCGGGTCGGGGCAGGTGGCAGCGCACTGGCAGGGAAGCGGCCCCGGGGAGGTGGCAGCGTCCACCCTGCTCCCATCTGCGTCCTGTTGCTTTCCAGGACATGGATGACATGGAAGCGGATCTCCTGGGAATATCAAAACCCAGTTCAGGGCCAGGGAAAATGACTGCGAAAGGCCCCGAGAAATGCGACCCCACGGGAGGAGCAGTAAAAACTGCAGAGAAGCTGCTAACTCCCGAGAAAGGTAAAAAGGAGAGTCTCCTCTTCTTCTCCCAGCTTGACTGCAAACGTGCATGAGACATTTTCATCTAAGATAGGGAGCAAAAAGTGGTTTTGTTCCCTAAAATCCTTTCCCTGATCCCTTTTGGGGCTATCACAGGCAAAGAGTTTTATTCTGGCTGTGTGTGGTGCCCAGTGCTTGAGTCCTCACCTGGCCTCTCAACGTGATGCGACAAGCATTTCTAGTGAGATCASCTGGATGCAGGTGGAAGGAGACCCAGAGGGATTGTGTTTATGATAAGCCCATCCCCAGCTTGTTCTGCTCTTCCCGAGACCCTCTTCTCCTTTCCTGCCTGCAAGGAGGCCCCTCCAGAGGGACCTTCAGCCTCTGGGGCCTCGGGTGGACTTTGTGTCACAGCACGTGCTTGTYGGGGGCGCCTGGGAGGGAAGCAGCCGTCGGCCGGCGGGGAGACAGGGGCAACTCTGTCTCTGAGCGTGGCCCCTCTTTCTAGGGGAGTCTGCACCCGCARTGGAAAAGAAGCCACTCTCATCTCCCCCCACTTCCCGGCAGTACAAGAAATTTAACTTTGAAGGTAGGTTCTCACTCCAGGTCCAYGAGCAGGTACCTGGGGCAGCTGCGGACTCTGGCCTTGCTGTTTGCCCGTAGCTTGCCTCTCGCGTTGGCTAAAGGCTTGGATGGTTAATGAGTTACAGAGTCTTTCACCCCTGCAACACCAGTTCCAATCTTAATCCCACAGAAACATAACTATTGAGTGTATGAAGTTCAGAGAGACTCGAGGGCRCCCTAGATCCCTGCAGAACCCGCGTTCATGCCGTTAGGGGTAGCAGCCCTCCAGCAAAGAGGGATTTGGGGAACACCTGGAAGACCTCAGTAGTGATGCTGAGGTCAAAGTTACACCTGAGGCCCCATTGCAACACACGCCTGGCAGTGCCCASAGGACCCAGGTCTCAACCCAGCTGCCCCACGGAGTTTGGGCACCAGTACAAGCACTGGGGTTGGTTTCCCTCTTGCCACTGCTCTGAGTGAGGCAGATCTGATCCCTGTTGTCCCCATGGGCATGTGACAGGGTTAGAGCTTGGCTTAGTGCAGAATGGGAGTTCTTCTAAATGATGTGTTTGGGTTTTGAGGTTTGGGGGGGTTTGTTTGTTTGTTTTCTTTTTTAATTCTCCTTTTTTTTTCCCTACGGGGAAATTCCTAGATTTAGATGATCCTTTGGCAGGGCTTTTATCTGATGAGGAACAAAATGCTCCCAAGAAGCCAACCCCATCCGGCACTGAAAATAGCTCTGCAAAAAAACTAGAACTGAGCAAAGAGAAAGGTAAGTAAGTAGGGATGTTCTGCATCCCATTTGTATTAAATGAATAAGGAGCCTGGATTAGTTTGGGTGAGGTCCAACTGGTTCGGTTGAAAGCCAGCTGGTCCCATCTCTTATTAACCAGTGTGAATGTTTGTAGAGCAACTCTGTAACRGGGTTAATTGTCGGGCAGCTCACTGCATGCTTGATATTTCCAGTGGGCTGCAGATTACAGAAGTGATCTTTCCTTCCGGGCAAGGTCAAATCTTACCTTTGACTTCACCCAGCCTGTTTTGCATGGTGCCAAATGAGGACAAGTTTGCTGGGTCAGGGTTGGAGTGGCTAAGAGCATCTCCAGTCCCCACCAAAGCCCAGCCAGCATGCCTCCAGGTTGGATCCAGCTGCTCTGTGGCTCTTACAAGCACCCGGCCCCCTCGTYCCTGCAGCTGGGATGATAACGGGAAGGGCCTGAGAGTCCCCCCGAGCCTCCCCATGCCCCAGTAAGTCCAGTCTGCTGCAGGGATGGACACGAGCAGCAGCTGCTGGGTTAGGGCAAGGACCAAGGCGCATTGAGGGAGCGGGGACTTTTGGAGGGCAGGAATTTGCAGGGCTACAAAGCTCCTGGTGGTCACCAAAGCTGGAAACKCCGGTGTCGGTGACATCCAGCAACGTCCCAGCAGTGGGTGCACGGCCACAGCCCGGGAAGTAGTGCATGGCCACTTTGTCGCTTCCCAGGGGGGTTGAGCACCAAACAGCACTGTTCTAAAAGTGCCTGGGTAAACGGTCCTGAGAGAAAAGGGCAGGCAGGGCTGCTACGGTCTCTTGTTAAAAAAGCCCCAAGGAAACCTACTGTTGCTGCATGTGATCCCATCCGCAGAGCCGCCGGCACCGCAGCCGCCCCGGCACACCACGGCCCCTGTCCGCAGGAGGGAGGAGCTCACGTTTGAGGACGATGGCGATGACCTGATGGACGCGCTGGGATTCGGCGATAGCCCKAAAGGAGACCCAAAGCAGGGGAGGAAGGGAGACAAGTAAGGCGTTCCCGGGCTGCAAAAAGGCAGCAGGAGCAAAGCAGGGGATGGCGTGTGCGTGAGACAGCCACGCGGGGTGGAAAGAGGGTGGGGGGTCCTGGAGGACTTCATAGCTTCTCCAGTGGGTTCTGGTCCGAGCCAGGAGCTGCTGTGCATGGCGCTGTACAAATACAGGGTAGAAAGATGGGGYCCTCCCTTGGGGAGCTGGGGGCCTGGTGAGTTGTGCTGCGGTCACGCTGCACCTCGCTGCCGCGGGTTCGTGCTGCCTGTCTGCAGACTCAGGCACGCTGCGAGGGGTCACGGCTGGTTTTCTTAGCACTTGGCATGCTAGAAACGGAGGGCTTAGAAAAAAAACATACGCAAAAAGTGGCAAGAGCAGCCTCATTTTGCATGGAAGAGCAGGAACGCCCTGGCAAGGCTGCGTCTCGAGAAACACCCCCGCGGCTGTGTCCCCTGCAGGGACGAGCTCCGTCCAGCCCGCTCCAAGCTGGACGAGTTACTGGGACGGGGCTCCGCGGCCAAAGCCCTGGAGCGGCCAGGCACAGGAGAGCGCAGGGAGTTTAAGCTGGATACGAAATACCAAAAGCAGCCAGGTGAGCCCGGCCGGGGAGGCGGGGAAGGTCTGCGGAGGTGCCAGCGTTGGCGCGGGAGGGTGAGATACTCAGTAACCCGGTGGCTGTTGAACGTGGGCCCGTTCCCAACGAAGCCGCTTTTCCCAGCCGCGCTGGGAAGGCACCGCACTTGCGGCTTGCCAGGGAAGATGTTTCCAGCGGCGTTTCCCCAGCAGCAGCGATCCCGGTGGGAATCGCATGGGAGGAGGAGGAGGAGGGCCGGTGTCTTTGCAACGTGCTGACTCGAGGCCGCGTGTCTGAGCAGAGAAGGAAGAGCCTGGGGACGAGGAGGATTTCGTCTTYGGGGCGTACCAGCCCACGGTGGCCTCGGCGCCCGAGGGCCGGCCGGCGCGGTGGCAGCCCGCGAGGTACCGCGCTGTGCGTCTGCCTGACCGCCGGGCGCGCTGCCCCTGAGCCGGGGTGYCCCCTCTCGGGCAGGTTCGTGACTCCCTCTCGCCGCAGCAGGTTTTCGGCCGAGAGCACCAGCGAATCGAAGCCGGACCCACGCGCCAAACCCCCTCCTCCTCCAGCCARCCGGAGCCCCGCGCGGGGCAGCAGGGCTGGCGGCGACTGGCTGGGCTTGAAAGATGAGGATTTTCTGGATTCGGACCCTCCATCTCCAGCACAGGCCAGTGCCGCGGGGAGCTGCCCGAGCCCCACCGTGGCCGGGCAACCTGACCCCACCAGCCAGCTCCCAGCCGCGGAGGAGCCCGCGGCCAAACCCGACCCGCCGGAAGAGGACAACTGGCTGAGCGCCGCCTTGTCTCGCAAGAAAGCCCAAGCGCAGGCGAAGGCGCAGGAGAGAGGTGCTGAGCCCTCGGAGACACCGGGCAAAGGGCTGGATCCCCGCTCGGCCACCAGGTAAAGGCACGTTGGTGGCTGCTCCCGTCCGCTCTGCAGACGGCCGCTGAGGATCCCTCAGGAATCCTCAGCTTGGATTTAAGGAACTAATTTTAAACACTGTTTTGTCTCATATTGGGGTAAGAACACAGGATTTTGTGCTGGCTGATCCAGCCTGGAGTCCATCACCCCTCCAGGCCCTTGTCCCGGCTGCGGCAGAGATTGCACACGCTGCCGCGGGGCTGCCTCGAATCAGCTCCTCCGCTGGGGCTCCCACTGCCCTTCGTGGCCCTGCCTCAACACCCCTTTGCCTTCATTTCCCTTAGTCCTAGGCAACTTCTCTCCTCCCCATCTGGGCTTACGCAGACACAGAGTCAGACCTGTGCCGTGCAGCTGGGACTCGAAGGCAATTTGCAGACAAAAAGATGCAATGCCAGACGTGTGTTTTGGGCAGGGAGGGTGTGACCTGAGGCTGGCGCTGCCTGGGGGAAAGGGGTGGCTGCAGCAGGGAGGAACATGCAGCACAGAGGTTTGGGGGTGTCTTTGCTCCATCTGCAGCCAAAATCCTGCCACAGCTGAGCAGGACGGAGGCTGTCACCCTGCAAAGAGCAGCTGGTGTTGGGGAAAGGATCTCGTTGCTCATCACTTCCGTGGCTCTTTCACGTACGAGGTTATTTTCTTGCAGCCAGCCAGCCGCCCCCGCAGGCGCACCACCGCAGGCAGCCGCTCCGCAGGGCACGGCAGCGAGTGAGGATGGCTCTGGGTAAGGCCTTCCTCGCGTTTCGGACATCCTCCGCAGGAGAGGTTTCCTGTGAAAGCAGCCACGTGGGTGAGATGGGGAGTGGGGAGAGCTGGTAGCCAGCAGCGACCGTGCTGGCTTGGCACCTCCGTAACGAGGAGGGAAGGCAGCTTTGAAGCACCAGCGCTTTTGACTGGCTCTTCCCTTTCTGCTCATGATGGAAAAGCCAAGCTCTAAACTTAGGGCAATGCCCAGCTCGAGGAGATCACGGGCGTGTGCAGGGAAACATCCCTGCGCCTCTCCCCATGCTGTGACATTGCTGTGCATCATTCATCCATGTCTATGCCCATGCAGGCACCCCGTTCCCCGGCTCAGCGCCCCAAAAAAAGCCTCAGTTCTCCCACCAGAGTCCAGAAAGGAGGATCCCTCTGGAGACGCCAGCGCCCTGGGTGCGTTTCACGGGGCAGATGGGTTCGGGCAGCAATAGGCAGAGGATCCCTCCAAAGAAACCAGCAGGAGCCACGGGGTGGCCCTTGGCCACATGAGGGCTGCCCAGGATCTGGCCAGCTGGTGGCAGAGCAGGCTGCTGAGCTGCAGGATCCTGCTGTCCCCATTTCATGGCAGGGTGGGGATGGTGTCCCGGGGTGCGCTGTGGCTCCAAAATGCTGCCCCGAGCTCCTGCAGCGCAGCCTTTGTGGTCTCAGAGAGCTGCAAAGACTTGCCCTCTCCAAGCGATGGGTGGTGTGGGATGAGCTCCCAACTTTGCTGTCCTTTTTCTCCCCCCTCATCACCTCCCACTGCCCTGACGCTCATCCCGTTAGTGCCACGTGCTGGCAGGACCCCTGCCCTGGCTGAGCCCATGCACCAGCTCAACATTTCCTAAAAGTGGCTTAGGGGACCCAGCCTCCTCCCCGGTTCCCATTGCCATGTCTGAATCATGGGCACGTTGAATTTTCAGCTCCTGCAGCCTTATTCCCGGGACAGCAGGAGATGCCAGGTCCTGCCCCGCTCGCTCAGGTAGGTCTGTTGGGCCCGAGCTCCCCGCGAGAGGTGCAGGACCGAGGTGGCGATCGCGAGCATCACCTGAGCACCATTTACATAGTGCCCCAGGCATATTTATATATTATATTAATAAGGCAACAGAGGCTCCAGTTGATGACGGACTTTTCCTTCAGCTGGTTTTCCCCAATATTGGGGTGAACATGCCCTAAGATTGTTTCTAGGGAACTGAAGGGGAATCAAAGCCTTTGAAAGAGAGGGGAATTCGTGCTTGGTCCTTGAAGTCTCCGTTTCTAGCCTAGCTGGGCCTCCTTGCTCTGCCCTTGTGGCAGGACACACATGCTGTCCCAGGGGATTCATGGTCTTATCCTTGCACTCGTCCCTGGCAAGGAAAAGCCCAGCATGCCTGTGCCTGGGGTAGGGCCTCCTGGGGCGTCACCGGGGGGGAAGGGACCAAGTTTAGAAGTGGGGTCAGGCTGGAGAAGGGCAGGAGAAGAGAGGCCACAGCAGCTCAGGGTGGTGACCATTCCCCAGCTAGAAGGAGACTTCTCGCAGAGCTGGGCTCAGCCCAAGGCCTGAGAGCATCCTTGCACCTCCACAGGCTGCCGTCCCCAGGACACATCTCCCAGCAGCACCACAGCCGCAGGTGAGGGACACGTATTTCCACAGGGTCTGCTGGCCACGCTGCAAAGCTGCTGGTCCTGAGGCCTCGGTCTTCTCTCTCCATCCCACAGGTTGAGCCACTGGCCCTGGGCTCGCTGCACATGAAGGGGCCGGGGGCTCCCGCAGCCCAGTTCTCCGAGGACGGAGCGGGCTATCAGGCAGCGCTGCTCAGTGCCCAGGCCCGCGTGGCCAAGCTGGAGAGCCAGGTGAGCCCTGTCGCAGGGGGCTGGACAGGGGACCCAGGGGGAGGAGAGGAGTTGTCTGCTCCAAACAGCATCGGGATGGCTGGAGAGAGGGGAGAAACCTCACCGGGCAGAGGTGCCTGAGGCTGCCGAGTCCTGCTTTGGGAGCTCTGTCCCCATGCCAGGCTGGACGGGAGGACACATGTTCCCAGGGTGGCACAAGGACCTTCTCCCCTGGGTGCCCCGCAGGTCCRAACACTGGAACTGGAGCGAATGCAGCAGAAACTATTGCTGGAGAGTCTCCAGCAGCGACACCAGGAGGACTTGGATCTCCTCGAGAGTGCACACAGGTATGGGGTCCTCTCCTCTCCTGTGTCGTGTCCTCGCCTACCACCCTGCTGGCACTCCCTGGGGTGGGAGCACTGGGGAGCTCCCCAAATCCATCCCCAGGGCAGGCAGGCACATAGCCCCATTGACGCTGGTGGGGTGGAGAGCAGTCCCGGGGGAGACCTGAGGTGGAGGTCTGCTCTCACCAACGCTGTCCCACAGGTGGCAAGGAGGAGAGACTAGTCCCACTGCCAGCAAGCTTCAAATCAGGGTACCTCACAGGTAGTAGCGTGAGAAATCAGGACTCAGACTGCAGAGAGCAAATCGCCCCGTGCCTCAGTTTCCCCAGGCACACAACAGCACCCATTTGCATGCCAAAGCCCTGTGTGCGCTTTGGATGGGGAGCACCAGGCATTGCCATGAAACCCCATCATGGGCTTTCTTCGGGCAGGAGCCGGGTGAAGGTGGTGGAGGAGACCTATGGGCAGCGGGAAGAGCGGCTGCGGCAGGAAAAGGAGCAGCTGGCAGCACAGCTGGTGTCGCAGAGCCAGGCCGCAGAGCAGGTGCGGGCAGAGCTGCTGGCGCGGCACCAGCAGCAGCTGGCGGCGCTGGAGCAGCAGAGCATGCAGGAGCTGCAGCACCTGCAGGAGCTGCAGAGGTGAGCAGGGCACGAAGCTGCACCGGCAGCACCCGCGTGGGGCCCCATCTTAGCGAAGGACCCAGGCAATGGTTTGGGGGCCCTAGGAAAGGAAAGATAAAACGAACTTCCCCCGGGTCCTGCAGGACATCTGTCCAGGAGATGCGCAAAGACCACGAAGAGCAGCTCCAGCGGCTGAAGAGGCTGAAAGACCAGGAGATCGATGCAGTGACCAGCGCCACTTCACACACCAGGTACCAGTGGCCCGTGCAGTCTCCTCGCATTGGGCCCCAGCCGCTGCATTTCCTGTCCCACAGGGAACTGACTTCAGTCCACAGGAGCAGGGTTCTTGCCTTCTTCCACCGCTTGCTGCCCCTTGCATCCGTGGCTTTCGCTGGGGAGACAGTATGGAACCTACACAGATGTCCCTGGTTTGAGGACTAATATGCCCTCAGCACCAAACCAACCCCAACCCATCGGTGCTCCCCTGAGGAGCAGCTACATCTTGTTTCCGCTTTGTTGCAACTGGGAAAGACTCAGGGCGGTGGGATGAAGCACGTTCCCCACAGGTGGCCTCTCTGCAGGTCTCTGAACGGCATCATCGAGCAGATGGAGAAGTTCTCCAGTGACCTGCAGGACCTCTCGCACCGGGTGGAGGCCACGCACCACACCACCTCCCAGGAGCTGGCCATGGGGGCCCAGCAGCGTGACAGGCAGCTCAAGGGTACGTCTGCCCTTCCCGGTGCCAAAACGGCCCCAGGGTCCTGAGGACACCTGGGATGGGGGGAGGCACCAACATTAGGGATGGTGCCCCCATGGTAGGTTGGCTAAGGAGCCCGGGCTGGCTGAGCCTGGGCTGGCTAAGCCCTGCCTGCTTGCCATGGTCATGAGACATCTTGGGGTCTGCCCCTTACAAAACGATGTCCCGGGGATGTGCAGCAGGCGATGAATGCAAAAGCACACAGATTTTCCATGAACGTGCTATGGACAGAGAGGTTCTCCCCTTGGCATCACAGAGGATGCTGCAGAGGGTGGCAGTGATTCATGGTGGGCGTGGGGTGGGGTGGAATGGACACCCCACAGCTCGCACTGGCCCATGGGTCCTTGCCATTCACAGCCCAGCCCTTCGCTCTCCTCAGTGCTCCAGGACAGGCTGTCACAGCAGCAGAGGGACATGGAGGAAGAGCGGAGCCRACTCCAGGAGATTATCGCCAAAATGGAGGCGAGGCTGGGTGAGCAGACTCGGCTGCTGGAGCAGGTGAGCCTGCATGGTGTCCTCTGCCCGTGCTGGCCCCATGGCTACTGTAGGACCATCCTCCATGCAGGCAGGCTGGAGCTGGGGCAGGCTGAGGATGCCAGGTCTGGCCTGGAGCCCATGAGTTGTGTCCATGCCCCCTTTGTCTCTGGGCCCAGGAGCGGTGGAGGGCAACGGCAGAGCAATCCAAGGTGGAATCGCTGCAGCGCTCGCTGGAGGAGCAGCGGAGAGTCATGACCCAGCAGCTCTCCATGGAGCGGGCAGAGCTGGAGAGGGCGAAGGTGAGATGCAGACATCTCCAGGCACTTTTCAGATGTCTCGAGAGTCCAACCAGGGCTGCACTGTGGTGCACGGTGGAGGAAAGAGCTGGGTTCTGGGCTAGAACATCCCTCCTCTCTGCTCCATCCTCTGCCTCCTCAATCCCACACTCGGTCACTTGGTGAATCACAGATCAGATCAACCATCAGGCACACAGGTGCAAGAGGCTGCTGCGTGCGCGCATGGTGCAGGCCGGCTGCCGAGGAGCGCGAGGCCTG
This sequence comes from Apteryx rowi, assembly GCF_003343035.1. Classification (NCBI taxonomy): domain Eukaryota; kingdom Metazoa; phylum Chordata; class Aves; order Apterygiformes; family Apterygidae; genus Apteryx; species Apteryx rowi. The sequence goes on from NW_020451160.1 coordinate 612,841, forward strand.
AGTTCCCCATGCAGAGCTCATGCCTGGTGCCCCAGACTTGACCAGCCTGTAGACATTGCATGGGAGTTAGTGGCAGAGATGGGTTAGAGGAGAAAATCCTGCGACCACGGGACTCAGGGCTCTCGCTCTCTTTTGCATCACTCTCCCAGAGCGCGTTGCTGGAGGAGCAGAAGTCGGTGATGCAGAAGTGCTCGGAGGAGCGCCGGAAGCTGTCAGCCGAGTGGGCCGAGTTTCACACCCAGCAGCAGCTGAGCAAGGAGCGACTGGAGCGTGACATGGACCGGGCCCTGCAAAGGGACTCCCAGAGAGAGGGCACCATCATGAGCCTCGCCAAGGTACCGCGGCAGAGCCCCTGCCCGCAGCATCCAGTACTGCTGGGCAGGCAGCTGGGCTCCCTGATGGGTCCTGCTTGCAGAAAAGCAGGGAGAAAGTCAGACCTGGCTTCAGATGTTTAAAATGGACACATCACATGGGGCCAGTGGTGAGAAACAGACCATGGCGATTCCAAGGGCAGCTCCCTTGGCCTGTTTTAGATGTTGACTTTTAGCATCAATCACATCTGTCTCTTCCCCCTTGGCTGTGAGGAGTTTCGGCAGCCAGACCAGGCACAGTCGCCTCCATTGTGAATGTCCAAAGTCGGGTAACCATCAAGGCTGAACACTTCTACTGCTGTGGCTTGAGCATGCTTTAGGGTGTACAATCTGGTGAGGAGATCCTTCCTTTCCAGGGAAGGAGTGCATGTGTCTGTCTGTACACCCTCAGCTCTGCCAGGCCCTGGTCCCCATGGGGAGGTGGATGGGGGCACCACTTCAATACCTGGTGGCATTGCTCTGCACCCCAAAGCCAGTCTGCCAGCACCAGGAGCTCAGCAGGGGCAGATCTCTCCCATCACTAGGGAAGACGTGGGATAGTGGCCGGGACAGGGCAGGTAACCCATCTCTCACCCCCCCTGCTCACCCTAGGAGCAGGCAGAGCTGAAGATCCGGGCCAGCGAGCTGAAGGCCAAGGAAGAGCAGCTGGCGAGGGACAGGGAGCTGCTGGACCAGGCCTGGCAGGAGCTGAGGCTGGAGAAGGAGAAGGTGAACGGAGCTGCACTGCACATCCGGCAGCGGGTGGAGGAGATCGACACCATGAGCAAGGTAAGCAGGAGCATCCGTGCTGCAGCTCGCAGCTCTGTGGGGCACAGCTGTGCCCAGGACAGCCCTGGCTTAGGATCCATGACCTCAGGAGGGGTGTGAAACCCCAGCTTGGCTGCTGGTCCATGTGTGGCTGTGGACAAGGGACAATGCTGCCATCCCCAGCTGTGCCACGTGACAGCGATATCTCCCCGGCAGGGAGCTCTGATCCCTGCTTACACTGAGGTACCGGAGGGGGTGATGATGGTGGCAACGGCTGCGTCATCCTCGTCCCCTGTGGGAACCTGATGCTTTTGCAGCAGGGAAGGCACAGGGGACAGGCACAGACCCCCTTTGGGCAGCTCTTGCTGGAATGGTACCAGCAGAGAGAAAGTGGAGCTGGAGCAGCTCGAGAGGGGAATAAGAGAATGTGCGAAGGAGCCTCGGCAGCTGCCCCGGGGCAGTGAGGGTCTCCGTCGCCCTCCTGCCCAGCCACTCTGCCTTGCAGCTCTCAGCCCAGAAGTGCGAGGAAGGGGAGCGAGCGCTGCGGGAGGCCCGCAGGGTAGAGTCCGAGCACCAGGCCAGACTGCGGGTCATGCAGCAGAACCTGGAGCAGCTGAAGCAGCAGGAGCAGCATCTGCATCAGGCAATCCCCCCCCTCACCTTCCCCTCTTGGCCTCAGGCCACCATGCCGAGGGCCTGAACCTTTACCAAGGGTCTCTCTCTCTCCCCCTCTCTCTCTCTCTCTCTCTCTCTCTCCCTTTCTCCCTTTCTCCCTTTCTCCCTTTCTCCCTTTCTCCCTTTCTCCCATTCTCCCGGGGTCAGGGCAGGAGCGGCTGAGCATGGCTCTCCAGAGGAGACAGCTCCAGCAGCTACGCGAAGAACTGCCAAACAACCCCACGCTGCTGCTGACCACGGCCCAGGACATCAGCACCCCTGCCAAGGGCCTCTCCAGCACGCTGTGTAAGAGCTCCTGCATGCTGCTGATGGCAAGGAGCAAACCATAGGGCAACCATGCTCTCATTTCACTCTTCAGGAAGGTTGGGACATTTCTGGGGGCTGTTTTACTTCCCCCATATATAAACCTCAGAGCTGTGTTGGCCTTGGCCTCCCCATTCTCGCAAGGGTTGCGCAGTTGAGCTCTCTGAGCCAGGTCAGTGCCAGGATGGGGTACAAGGTACTGGGAGGGAAGAGGTGGGTAGGTTAAAGCCCGTCTGCTCTGGGAGGTTGGGACAGATCCCACTGCAGGGGCACACAGGCAGCAAAACAAGGATGCGCCAGTGTGTCCGTCCATGTTTTTTCTGATGGCAGCGTTGCTGCATGCTCAAGCTCTCATACCAGGCTTTCCGCCTCCCATCACAGCATTCCCTAGGCGCAACCCAGGTGGTAGCAGGGACAGCCCGGGCACGGCAGGCCCATCGGAGCTCTACGCCAAACTGCTGCTGCTGAAGCACAGGGCCCAACAGGTGAGCCAGCAGGGAGACTGGGGCTGGAAGGGGGTTCAGACCAGCCATGAGGGAGCAGGACTGCATGAAGCCAGATTCAGGCCTAACAGCCAGAGAGCGTGGGGTGTCTCCTAAGATCGTTGCTGAGCCATGAATCTGTGCTGGGCTGGGGAGGGCTTGCAGAAGGCAACAGCTCCACGTTTCTCTGCTATACCTAGAGGAGGATGAGTGATACCAGAAGCAAGGACTAGCAAATGCTCACAGCTTGTCTCGGGTTCACTGATAGTGTCCTTGTCTAAGTGGGGTAGCCCCTCTCCTTACTCCATCCCTCAGTGGGAAACATCAGCTCTCCTGGACTCTGGCTTCATTAATCCCTCCATCCTTTCCCATCAGCTTCCTTCTCTATCAGTCCTCTGTGTCCCTAGTGGGTCCTTCCCCAGGCAAGGAGGTTGTTTGAGGCTTCCTCCATGGGTCTCACTCAAAGCGTGAGCTAACAGGCCATGGCTGGGTAGCTGTCCTCGTGCTCGCTGTGTGAGGGAGGGCTTGGGATACGTCCCTCGCCCATGAGTGACACCCCAGCCTAGGACCCCATTTCCCAGGTGCTCTGTGGCACCCTTCCCATCCTGCCTCCTCTCTCCTCAGGATCGTGATTTCTTGGAAGACGAGCAGTTCTTCCTGGAGACCCTGAAGAAGGCATCCTACAACACTTCATCTCTGTCAGCCTGAGGCGAAGGCATCCCCACATCCTTCCCGAGGGACTGGCTTTGTCCTCAGAGTAGGCTGCTGGGCCATACTCATGGGGAAAAAAAAAACAAGCAGTAAATAATTCCAGTTCTCAGCCGAGAAACTGCCATTCTTCCCTTTTAAAAAAAGCATCTGAGCATTCACAGAGTGTGAAATCCTTCCCTGTGAGCCCTGAAGCCACCCTTCGTCCAATCTCCATCCCAAAGGCTGCCAGCCGCCTTGGCAGAGCCGTGGCTGCAGGACTGCAGTAACGCAAAGGACGCTGCTAACCTGGAGGATCAGGCCCCAACACGGTGTCTTGGCCAGCCCAGCCACCCAAAACGGGTGGCTCTTGAACAAGAGCTCAAGAGCTCGTGGTTCTTGAACAAGAAGTGTAGGGTGGGAAGTGTAGGGTGGGGGGCAGCAGATGGGGGCCTGCGGGGACATGACCCAGGGTGCCAGGGGCCCACCGAGGCGCCCTCAGGAGCCTGGTTCGCCTTTCCTTGAGGAGACACCCCCGCCCCGCCATGGCCGCCTTCCTCTCGGGGCTGGCCCGCACCGCCCTTCGCCTTGCGGTTGGTTGCTGGGGGCAACGGGGGCCTTTTCCGCCAGGCTCTGCTCGGGGCAGCCCCTGTCGCTGTGGCAACGGGGGCCTTTCCCGCCAGGCCCTTCCGGGGCAGCAGCTATCGCTATAGCAACGGGGGCCTTCCGCTGGAGCGGCGCGCACAATGGCGGCGCCCATGCTGAGCGCGGCGCTGTACGGCGTACGGAGCGGGCGAGCCTTCGGCACCGCCGGTGAGGCACGGGCCGCGGGGGGTGGGGGAGGCCTCGGACGCCTGGGTCCCCCCACGGGCGCGTAGTAGGAGCCGGCTGGAGAGGGGGGAAGCGGCTGGCTCTCGGGAGCCTGGGTTCCGCCAAGGGCGTGTAGTAGGAGCCGGCTGGGGGGAGGGGCTGGCTCTCGGACGCCTGGGTCCTCCCAGATATCTCTGATAGGAGCCCGTTTGGGGAGGTGGCGAGGGGTCTCGGACGCCTGGGCTCCTTTTCCAGTGCCCYTTAGGTGAACGGGGAAGGTCCCGAGGCCCTAGAGCAAAAGGGGGGCTTCCCCCATAACGCTCTTACAGTGCTTTATAGAGAGAAACAGTGAATTCTTCCATAAACAGGAAAGCGTGGCTTAAAACTCAGGATGCCCCAATACCCCCCTGACTTAGTGACGCACTAGAGCTCAGCTGCCCCCATGTCCTGGCCTTGCTTTAGCCCCAAACCGTGCTCCTGGTCTTCGTCCGGGCCCGTCTCTCTGTCGGGCTTGTCTCTTGCTGTGTTTTTACAATGAGGCCGCTCGCYGTTTCCAGCCGCGCTCTGCAAGCGGGCAGCGCCTCTGGGGCCGATGCCTAACGAAGACATAGACGTCAGCAACCTGGAAGCGCTGGCAAAATATCGCAGCTTCACTCGCTACTTCAGGCTGGCTGAAAAGGAGAGCAGAAAGCCTCGGTGGTGGAAGACATACCAGCAATATACTACCCCAGAGCCAGGTACGCGCGGATAGATCTGTGCTTTTTCTTTTTGTTGCCGGAGATCAGGGAAGCTGTCTGTAGGCTGGGGCCATGGTTGTAGACTGAAAAATCTGTCCTGTTTCCCAGAGAGACRCTAACCCTTTTGCAGGGTTTGGGGGTTTGGAAGTTTGGATGTTTTGAGTATCCCTATTTTTCACACATGTAATTTTTCATTTCTCTGTGAAGAGCCAAAGATTGACATCAGCCTGCCACGTGATAAACCGCTGCGGATGAAGGAACTCAAGGAAAGAAAAAAGATCCTGCGACAGAACCGCCAGAATGCCGAGATGGAAAGAGCAGCACGGCTCCGAACAGGTCTGTGCCCCATCTCCTCTCCCCTGCCCTAGGTGCTCACTCTCCAGCAGCCCCTCGAGCCATTTCTTTTTTTTGCAGTGCTGATCCCCCTTGATGAAGTCAAAGCAGAGTGGGAGAAGACCAGCGGCCCAYTCCACAAGCAGCGCATGGCAGAGCACTATGGGATATTTCGTGACTTGTTCAAGGGGGCCACGTTCACTCCCAGGGTTATCCTGAGGGTGGGATACAGCCAGGAAGATGAGCATGTTGTGCCAGTCTACCACGGGAACATGGTGACTCCATCAGAGGTGCGTGAGGAGAGTTGGGAACACCCCCAGCGTCGTGGAAAAGCCCATGTCTTTTTGTCAGATGCTCCTGATTGGCAT
>NW_020451160.1:618499-629544 GCF_003343035.1 Apteryx rowi
TTTGCAACAGGTTCGCTGTCTGTTGGCAAACTGGTGTTTATTAATGCTCCYGAAGCTCTCCTGGTGGAGCTGGGTAACCGTGGCACGGCCGTGTCTGGTCTGTGCTGCTCTCTGGCTGTGCCCATGACAGATTCACATTCTTTGCCTTTGAAATCGTGACTTGGTCTTAATGGAAACTGTTGTCCAAGCAATTTATGTTCTCTTTATATTTCTCATTTAGGCTTCCAGTCCCCCTGAAGTGTCATATGAGGCAGATAAAGGCTCCCTGTGGACTCTGTTACTCACAAATCCAGGTGAGCAGTGAGTTCTTTAAGAACTATGTTTGAACTGGGCTGTTTCCATCTGCTTTTGGATAGGAAGCTCCTGTTTCTTTCAGCTGCGCAGTCAGAGATGATGTGATACCTGTTACGCAGGGACTGTTACCTAAGCTCTAGGTGCAGAGAACAGCTTCAGAGACTGTGCCTGGAAAGGGAGTTAAAATTTCTCTGCCTTGGGGGAAAGTCGTGTCTTCTGAGAGTGCTTCTGTGCCCTTATGTCACTTGTTAGATGATGAGTGGATGTTCGCAAAATGCTGAGTGTTCCCTCAATGAATTACACACACAGTAAAGATTTTAGTCTTCCCAAATCTCTGCAAATACAGCAATATTTTGCCCAATTTGCAGCTGAGAAATGGGACAGTGACACGACAGGACCCATGTCACAGCACAGGGGAAGCAGTTCCCTGACTCAGTCTTGTGTTTACTGCCAGACTCTTCTTTCTCGAACACAGCTTGCCTGTCTTCAAGTGCCCCCTCCCTTTGCAGACTCTCTGGGAGGTGGATTAGCTATGCACCCCARGAAACCAAGGTACAGTGAAATTAAGCAACTGTGACCCAGTGTCATCCAGAAAGTCCTTGTGATCTTGGGGTTACATCTGTAGAGATCTTGGCTCCTCGTTTTGAGCTCAGCCCTATAAGGATGAGTTATTTTTCTGTTACGAGAAGAACACTGGGAGGTCTCGAAGTGCCCCCTCCATTCCRAGGGGATCTGGGCCTTTTTGCTTTGGAGTTGATGCAAACACCCCATTGTCACTAAGGCGCCTTTCTCCGTTGTGTGCRCTTGCAGATGGACATTTAAGAGACACCGATTCGGAGTACCTCCACTGGCTGGTGTGAGTATTRCTCATCAGAGCTCTGTGCTGCTTGGCTCAGGGAAAACCCAGGCTGAGAGGGTGGGAACTCTGGGAACAGTGCTTGGGAACAGATGTGTTGCCAAGATGGTTCCTTGGCTTTCTCTGATGCTCCTGCCCTGGGCTTGTTGYATCCCTGTGTTCTGGGTCCTGATAAAGTTGCAGTAGTTCCAGGTGTTGTTGCTGTTCTGCATTCAATTCACTGGATGTGGCTTCTTCCAGTAAAATCAGCCTCTACTATCTGCACATTTGCTAGGCAGGGAAAATAGCTCRTGTCAAAGCCTAGTGCAAAGTGATTGATAATCCTGTATGAAACTCCTGGTCCTAAAGGGGCAAATGAATGGCTACTTAATGAAATAAACTTCTTTGTGTTCAGGACAAACATCCCAGGCAATGACATCAAGTCGGGAAAGGAGATTTGCCATTACTTTCCCCCTTTCCCTGCTAGAGGAACTGGTTACCATCGTTTCATCTTCCTCCTCTTCAAGCAAGACTGCCCGATAGATTTCAGTGAGGATGTTCGACCAGTGCCATGGTAATTCAGGCTTTCACTAGGCCATTGGCTTAGAAGTTATTGCTTGTTATTACAGTGTGCTTGTCACTCCTCCAGCAGAGCRGTTCCTTTCAACTTGCAGGTTTGTTCAGGACTTCTCAGTTTGCATGTTGTCTGAAGCTGGAATCCCAGCCCTGCAAGCCCCATAGAGTGTCATTGCCTTAAAACAGGCTTTTAAGAAAGCGATTTGCCCTGCCCAGGGCAGACGTGTAGAGCTGAAGAACCAGGGAGATTTCTTCTGGTGACTTCCTTTTCCCGTTCTGTTTGTAAACTCTGGAGTGATGTGGGGAAGTAGCTGCCTGCCAGGATGCTGCAGGAAAAGAGGTTCACCTCGGCTCTTGTGCTTGTGTCCTGTTTGCAGCCACAGTCTCAAGATGAGAACCTTTAGGACGTTTGACTTCTACGAGAAGCACCAGGACCACATGACCGCAGCAGGGCTGGCATTTTTCCAGTGTCAGTGGGACAGCTCCGTCACTCAAGTCTTTCATCAGCTTCTCAGTAAGAAATGCACCGTGCAGGGATGCTGGAGGGGCCTATTTGTGGGCTGGGGCATGGCTCCTGCCCGTCACGCACAGGATCAGTGAAAGAACTGTTGCTGTAGGTTCTTCATTGATCCTGGCTGTCACTGGGGCACTTGGACCTCYTACAGCACAGACTAAGAATTTATTGAGTCATCCTTCACCATACTAACAGCTGTTTGAGGAAACAACCTCTAAAGGCCATTCTGAATGAGCATTTTAAAATAACAACAAGGGAGCCTTCACTAGGATGTGCTTAACCAGCCCTGATTTCATGCCCTGACCTGGATGCGCGTCAGCCCTTGCTCATGAAGGGAAGGGCTCAGGGTTTGGATCTGAGCCGTCTTGCTAACATTCTACCTTCCCCCTTTACAGATATGAAGGAGCCTGTGTTTGAATTTGTGCGGCCGCCCGTATACCATCCTCCACAGGAAAAGTTCCCACGCCAACAGCCTCTGAGGTACCTGGACAGATACCGAGATACTAAGGAGCCCACCTACGGCATTTACTAGGGGCCTGGCCTTCTCTCTACATGCTCTGATGTACCCAAGGATGCAGGCCCAGAAGATGGGACTGATGACTTCCCTGCATTTGCAGAACTGTGGTGTCAGGAGCAGTCCATGCCTCCAGAGGAAGACAACAAAATCTCAGCCCTCTGGCTCCAAGTTCCGCTTTGCTGGCCMTACTGGGAAGTGTGCAACTGAGAGCAACAAGCATTTGCAGTGTTGGCAGTTGTGTGGTCAAAAGGCTACTTGAGAGCATGTTCATGTATGAGAACAAATCTATGTCCGGGCTGAAATCTTGCTACTGATTCTGTAGCAGAGCTGGTCGATAAGGGTGCGAGGGTAGAGTCCACCAGAGATGCTTTGCCTTGCTTCTCTGACGGGATCAGAGCTCTTCTTTTGTCCATTTACAGTGCAAATGGAGCTAGCCCGACCTGGGTCTTCTCACCTTCCCAGTGCTGCAGTTTGGGACTGTTGGCTCTTTTTTGTACAGTCCTCTTAAAAACCTGAGTGTGATTAAACACCTTGTGAGCAACACTGGAGGCGCTACCTTGTGTTCACTGAGAAGAGCGTGGTGTCCCAGCCAGCTGGTGCAGAGCTGGCGAGTTCAGYGGGCTGCACCAGAGAAATGCAGCCCTTCCCCGGGCTTGGATCTCCTTCCCCTCCTGGATGTCATAGGGAGGGAAGAGCACAGCTAAGCGTGTGCTAAACTTTACAAGAGTCTGCACAAGGTCAACATTAATGAAGCTGGCTTCTCCCAACAGCTATCCAAGCACATGGACCCCAGTTTCTTTCCCCTCACTTCCTGGACAACATATGTTGATAGACAGGGCTCTAAAGCAGATCTGTGGAGCAGACACACGGTGGTGGCCTGGCAGCCTGCTGCTGCCTGTCCTGTACCCATAGTGTGGAGGGATGGTGCTTTCTGCTCTGCAGGGCTCTTAGTCCAACCACTGTTCACACATTTTAAATAAATCCCCAGATACCAACGTGTTCCTGCCACTGCAGCTGCCTGTTCCTAACTCTGCTTCCCAGCAACCTTATCTAAGGTTCCTCTCTTCCTAGGGGAACAAGAGACTCCAGTAAGCGAATGAGGTTGGGCTGAAATGCCCACCTGCCTGCTGTTGCTCAGGGCCATTACCAGCTAGGCAGCAAGCTGCCATATACTCTCCCTTCTAATATTTGCTCAGAATTTGCAGATTTAGCCAAAAGAAACATTTTGGGGGGCTGTTGCTTGCCTTGGCTGAAGCTGTGTTGTGGCATGCAATGAGCCRTGACAGATCCCAACTTGCCCTCCCGGGTTCAGGGGCAGTCTGGGGTTGTGACTCCGAGCTTGCCTTTGATACAGAAACTGCTCTGATCTCCCACCACCCCAACCGCGAAGGCCCTCACCGCAGTAGGGATCTCCTCCCCGCTCACCCTCCCTGGGCAGGCGGGCGAAAGCAATGCTGCGCCCTGTGAAGAGGTTGCAGAGCTGTTGCAAAGCTAAGGCCACCTCACAGAACAGCGTTTAGCCGATGAGCAGTGTGTGCGCGCAATGATAGTACGGCTGCGAGGGTACGCAGATAAGATTTGGACTGGACGGTTGGTAGCATTTCTCCCTGAAACTGAGCTGTGTAAAGACACGAAGATAAATGGCACGTGGGCACCACAGTCACTTCCAAGCAGAAGACGCTACCTGCCGTCTGAGCAAGGGCGGACTGCCCAGATGAGGTCTTTCCTGCATTTTGGGGTAGAGATCTACTGATGTGCAGTAAGTGTTGCAAGGAATGTGCTAGCACAGCTTAGTGCTATCAGTCTCCATCTCTCTTTAGCTCGGTTAGCAAGAAAAGGAGTGTTGGCTGCACCGAGTGGCATGTGCAAGCAGCAGGAGCTGTGGTTTAAAATGGAAAGATGCAAGGGAGGGACGTGGTCGGAGCAGCCGGCTGGTGGCACGTGTCACAGCCCCCGTCGGTGCAGARGGAAGCGACAAGCGTCTGCAGCAGCGGTGGGGGCCCCCTCTCTGCCAGTTCCCAGGCTGGCAGATGGCAGGAGTGCCATCCTCAGGTCTCTCTGCCAGCGACGGCTGTCCTGCTCTGCTTGGGGACCAGTCCCTGGGAGAGGCGAGGGTGGGCTGTCCTGCCTCTGCAACCGGCCTGGCAGTCCCTGCAGCAACCCCGGGTGCTGGAGCAGGTGCTGGAGCAGGTGCTGCGGGATTGCAGCGAGCATCCCTGCGCCTGGGGGAAACAACTGCTGAGGGGTCGGGAAGTTCCCCCCCGAGGGCAAAAAAGGAAATCAGATTGTGTGCAGTATGTGTATCCATGCAAACACGTACGCGCAAATACGCTTTGACTCTCGTTAGCCTCCTGCGGGGGGAAAAACAATTTCCCCGCGCTGTCGCTGCAGCGGTTTTATCCTCTCCGGGGCACCCTGCTGCGCTTGCAGCCCCTCGGGGGAGCAGATCYACCCCTCGGAGCTGCCTCCCCCACCCGTGGGCCAGAGCCGGGGTGGCCGCGSTGCCGAGCAGCCCCCGCCGGGTGTCTCTTTAAGAGTGTCTGGCTCCGCGCCTCGACCCGCCTCTGGGCTCTGCATCATCCAGCGCTTCCTCCTTTTCCCCGGCCAAGTTTCTTTTTCCCCACCCGGCTTGGCTGAGTTTCTTTTTCCCCACCTGGCTTTCCTTTCCTCGGTGCCCTGCTCCCCGGCACGGGATGGCGTCGTCGGTCTCCCAGAAGCTGGAGGAGAAGCTGGTCTGCTCCATCTGCCTGGAGCTGTTCAGGGTGGCCGTCACCTTGCCCTGCGGGCACAACTTCTGCCAGCAATGCATCAGCGACCACTGGGASAAGCAAGAGCAGGAGGCCTCCAGGGCCGAGAAGGGCTACACCTGTCCCGAGTGCCGGAAGCGATTCCAGCGGCGCCTGGAGCTGAAGAAGAACGTGACCCTGTGCAGCGTGGTGGAGCTGGTGCGGGCGGGCGAGGCGCAGATCGCGGGCGCCGAGGGGCGCGAGGCGGCGCACGGCGGCCAGTGCCCGCGGCATGGGCGCCCGCTGGAGCTCTACTGCGAGGACGAGCGGCGATGCATCTGCTGCGTCTGCACCGTGCAGCAGTGCCAGCACCACCGGCGGGTGCTCTTCGAGGAGGAGCGCTCTAAAAAGCAGGTGGGGAAGCCCCGGGAGCTGCGGCGGGAGCAGACGGGGGTCCCTGCGTGGTGGGGGGACATGGGAGCCATCGGCCACCCCCGTGCTGAGGCTCTCCTGCCTTTGCGTCCCTTCGTCAGCGCAGCAGGGCCACCACCGGCCTTTGAGCACCCCCAGGCTGCGAGTCCAGCCCTGTCCTCCACCGGCACGGTCTCGCTCAGWGGGAAGGGGACAGCTGAGCCGGGCCGGCCACACGAGGTGGTTCGGGCACGGCACGACGTCCCCTGGAGCAGTCAGGGAGGGTCACAGCCTCCCAGCCCGCAGGGATGTGATGTACCTACTGTGTGCTGAGCTGTGCCCGGTCTCAGCTGCCGGGGCTGTCACGGKCTCTCTCTCCCCAAGAAACCAAGAGCAGCAGAGAATTGCACAAATCCAGCAGCACTGAAAAAAATGCTGCTGTGCGTGTTTGTAACCCCCCGGTCTAGGGGAAGCAGCTAAAATGGGGTGAAATCCAGCAAAGCGCCTCACTTCTAAGTGATGCAGGACCCAGCGTTTCCCCTCCCCAAGCCACCTCCTTCCTCAGGAGGGTTTTTCTCRGAGCCCCGCGAGGGATACCGGGGCGCAAGGCGAGCTGCGTCGCTCTCCGCCACAGGGTGTTTGTGCCACCCTTTGCAGGCCCTTCTGAGAGAGTCCTTGGAAAAAGCCCAGCAGGAGTCGGAGAGGATCGAGCAGGCGATGCAGGAGCTGGAGAATCAAACAAACAGCATCAAGGTACTGCTGCGACCAGACGCGGGCGCCCCGTGCTGCTCCCCAGGAAGGCATGGGTGGGAGCCCGCTGGATCTCACGCATCTTCCCCACCCAGGACTCCTCCGAGAGGCTGAAGTCGATGGTTGTGAACAAATTTGGCCACCTGGAGAAAGCCCTGGAGGACTGTCAGCGGCAAACGGTGGCCAGGATTGAGCAAGAGCAAGCAGCGGCGCTGGGGCAAGTGGAGGAGAACTGGAGCCACCTGAAGGAATGCCTGGACGCCCTCAGCCACCACAGGGAGAAGGCACAGGACCTGCTGGCCTGCGCCGATGACCAGACGTTCCTTGAGGTATTGCCCTGGCATGGTGTCCCTTACTGTCCCTCTCCATTCCTTTCACTGGTGCCTGGGCATTCCCAGCTCTGCTCCTTTCTGGCGAGGATGGAGACGTGGCCAACCCCTTGGAGCTGCTGATCCTCCCCAGTCTAGCTGCATGGGTGTCTGTCCATCCATCTGCAGGAATTCCCCCTGCTCGCTTCTCCGGAGAGCCCGGAGGCATTGCCCCCCGTGGAGTTCAATGTGGGCATGGTAGAGCCCATCGCTGAGATCCTCACGGAYATCTCCAAGCTCTTGCTGGAAGACTTGCCCAGCTCTGTGACCCCCAAAGCTGCTGACCCTGTAGCCCCAGGTAAGCCTTCTGCACACAGGTCACCCTAAAGGACTTCAAGCCACTCTGGACCACAGCCTTGCTGTGGCCAGTGTCACCATGGTGGGGACACAGCTCCAGGGGACAGGGGGCTGGGAGAGGGGCGCGTGTCTACTTTCCAGCAGACAAGTATCAAYGGGACAGGACGTGCTAGGTGGCTTCCCTGTACATCCCATGTCCTTATTGGCAGTGCCAAGCTGCAGCAATACGTGCCTGCTCCCAGGCTTGGATGTGATGGTTTTCCTCCTCCTCCTCCCCTTCCCCTGAAGCTGGGCAGAGATGAGTTTTTGGGGCAGCATCACTTGAAATGCCTGCTGGCTTCCTYCCACCTGAGCAAACCTCAGCTCCCGCCATCCCCCTCGTGCTGTCCCCTCTCCACAGGTCCGGTCCAGCCCGAGGAGCCCGCGGTGGTGAAGGCGGTGGCCCCTCTCCCCAAGTGCCAGCTCCGAGCTGAGCTTCTGAAGGGTGAGGAGCACAGTGTGGGGCAGCTGGCGGGGGACGGTGCTGCACTGGGGTCCCCAGCTGGCCTTGGGGAGAGGGCAGCGATTTCCCCAACCTGGGACTCTTCCCCGGGAGGGGAACACTGGCTCCGTTTCCCTAAATGCAGAGGGTGTCACCTGCTGGGAGGACAGGCTGGGGGACGCCGCTCAGACGGGAAAGCGCTCGTGGGTCTTTGCCAGCGGTTAACGTCACCAGGGACCGACTTTCCYGCGGTAACCAGAGCAGCCCGAGCCCGGAGTCCAGCTGGTCACTGCAGAGTGTGGCTGGCACAGACATGCCCCAAATCTCACCCCATCTCCATCCTATTTTATCCGCTTCTCCCGTCTCCGGCTTCTTGCCCGGGCAAGAGCGACGTGCCTGTTCCCAAGGACCCATATTTAGACACAGCTCTTCCCCAGGGCAGGCCAGCAACGTCGGCAGCTGGCGCGGCGAGCAAGCACCCATGGGGATGCAGCACGGCACGGCGCTGAACCAGGGCAGCCGCTAGTGCCGTGCAGATCCCAGCCCACAGCCACTGCTCCCTTGTCCTGGGAAATCACCCCGGATGCTCCCACCTGCGATCCTTCCTTTCCCTTCCCGCCCCGGGCTCAGCCACAACGGGAAGCACGATTAGAGCAGCAGGGCTCATTTCTCTATCTCCTCCCCATCTAAAAGAGGGATAAATAATATTTAGGGTGCTTTTCTCAGGTCCCCCGTGCCAGCTAGACCATCGATGCGTATGGGMTCTACAAGGATTCCTTCCTTAATGGCTGTAAAGTCCCACAGAACCTTCTCGGCAATATTAATAGCAAAAAATGTTATTTATTACCAGGAGGCATGAGCCCAGAATAGCCAGCCAGGCTGGGCTGCTGTKGGAGGAAGGTGAGGCGCTGACGACAGGCCAGTCCCCGGCAGGAGGAGTTAATGCAGCCTGCGCTGACGAGGGTGACTCCCTGCAATACCGTATTTGCTCACGTAACGCCTGGGTTTTCTCCCCCCCCAACCCGCATACACAAACACACACTCACCTTTTTTTGCTCTTAAAATCAAGCACATCTTTTCCAAAATTGCCCCTGAGCCGTGGCACGCTTGCAGCTATTTGCTTGCTGGTTTGTGCCTCCCCAGCAGGGACCATGCAAAAGCATCGCGTCTTTGCGCCTCGCCAGCTATTTCTGGGCTCTTTTCTCATTCCTCGCAGCACGTGGGCAGGCACAGAGCAGCCAGGCAGGTACCACGTCTCGACACGCTCCCCTTGCCCTCCAAACATGCTCCGAGTCATTTCCGTCTATTTTCGGGGCAGCACAGTGCTGCTGCTGGGGGCTCACGCAAACGGGCAGGACCAAAGGCACCGCGGAGCGGTTTGGTCCCCCATCCATGCCCTCGCTCTCCCTCTGCTTTCCAGACCACCGAAACCTGACCTTCGACGCCGAGACGGCCAACAAGTACCTGCAGCTGTCGAGCAGAAACCAGAAGGCCAAGCACCCGCGCGGCGCCGGCAGCCCGCAGCAGGACCACGCCGCCCGCTTCGAGCTGTGGCAGGTGCTGTGCGCGCAGAGCTACGGCCACGGCCACCACTACTGGGAGGTGAAGGTCTCCAGCCACTCCGTCATCGTGGGGGTGACRTACCAGGGCATCCCCCGGAAACGGCAGCCAGGCCACAAGTTCAACATCGGCCTGGATGGTGGGTCCTGGGGGCTGCAGGTGCGGGAAGACTGCTACTTAGCCTGGCACAAGGGCCGGTCGGAGAAAATCCAGGAGCGCTTGTACGAGTACCTGGGGGTCAGCCTGGATTACGGCAACGGGATCCTTTCCTTCTACGGCCTCGGGGACAGGACACAGCTCATCCACACTTTCCACCACATCTTCACGGAGCCCCTCTACCCCATCTTCTGGCTTTGCGAAGGCCGAACGGTCACGCTGTGCCAGCGGGACTGAGCCGGGGGTAGCACAGCGCGACAACTCCTGGGCACCAAAGCCGAGGCAGGAGTGGGGTGCAGTGATTTAAACCAGACGTGCAAATAAACCCTGTCTGATTTGCACGTGCAAATATCATGATGCCTACGCAAATTAGGGATGGCAAGGATGTTGTTGCTTCACTGAGATGCCCTCGCGGAGGGGACGGAGGCCCCCCGGTATCTATAAGTGCACATGCTTGGTGCCCACCCATGCAGAAGGGAGTCAGCAACGGCACGAGAGAAGGTGATGGGCAGGGTGCAAGAACGTGGTTTTCCTGTTTCTCCTGTCCCGGCCAAGCCCACCGACGCCTGGAGAYTTGGGGTGAAGGGGAGGCGAGGGGGGTGCAGTCCCTCCTGGGGTGCTGCAGAGCCAGGCTGGGGGCGTCCCGTGCTCTCCCAGCCCCACATTGAGGCCGATCCTGCTTTGCCTGGCTCTCCAGAGCCCGCGGTGGGCCCCGTTCCCCCAGCTCCTCTCTGTGCCATCTTTTAACTCTTCGACTGGGACTCAGGCAGGGCAGAGCGTCCTTTTCGGGGCGCCACGCTGCAGTTAATGTTTGTAAGAAGCTGCTTGCCCCAATAAAGCTCTATTTTCCTACTCGCTTTGACCTCGGTGCTGGCAGGAGACGTGAGACCGCAGGGCACTAGCAGGGGGTGAGCCGAGCCGCCCTGGCTCCGGCGCTCGTCCCTACATGGCCTTGCCGTGCCTGGCTGCGTCCTCGGGGGCCGGCTGCAGGAACCAGCCTCTCCGCGGCATCCAGCTGGCGTCAGGAATAGAAGGGGCTTTATTGCTGCAGCGCTGCGATAAGGAAACCTGGTTTCCTACGGCTCCGTCTCAAGGCTGATGCGGCGCTGACGAAAATCCACAGCTTCGATTGAAGCTTTTCCAAGGGCGAGCCGGCGGAGCCGGCATCTCCCCTGCCGCCCCCGCAGGCACAGCCTCAGCCGGGATGCCAGCTGAGGACTTGCCAGCTGAAACTGGGCACCGGGTTCAGAGATGCTGGGGATGCGCAGGCAAACGCGCAGGGAATGAATCACGGCAGCTTGTTTTCTTTGGGAGGAAAAAGGCTTAAAGGGAGAAATCCCCTTGTCTGTAAACTGGTGCATTTAGTTTTTTGGAGGGACAGCAGAGTCCCCTGGGGGGCGGATGGGAGTAGGCTGGCAACAGCCTCCCAGAGGGGAGTCGATCGAGGGGGCGGGCAGCAGATCCCCCACGTTGTAGCAGATCCCAGGGGGGCAGCAGATCCCCCACGGGGACAGGAGATCCCCTGGGAGATGGCAGATCCCTGGGGGGGCAGTAGATCCC
>NW_020451160.1:630529-678527 GCF_003343035.1 Apteryx rowi
CGCGCCGCACCTGGAGCCGCACCGCCGCGCCGCCGCCTTCCGCGCCCACCGCCTCGTGGCGCCGCTGCGGCGGCTGGAGGAAGGGCTCTGCCCGCGGCACCTGCAGCCCCTCGACGGCTTCTGCCGCGCCGAGCAGGCCTGCGTGTGCGCCCGCTGCCGCGCCCACGAGCACCGCGGCCACGACGTGGTGCCCCTCGAGCGGGAGCGCGAGCACAAGGAGGTGCGTGCGGGCGGCCGGGCGCGCGGGGCGGGGGGVGGGGGGGGTGTGCACCCCCGTGGGGTGGGGGCTGCCCCCGTGGGGGGTCGCGTCTTTGCACGGGCGTTGTGGCAGTGGGGCGCCCTGGCTGGGTGCTTGCACCCCTGGCSCCGCGCAGGGCCTCATCCCTGCATGCGTGGGGTGCGGGGTGCTGTGTCGGTGGGGCGCTCTGCACCGGGTGGGTGCCTCACCCGCGTCCCCACGGGGGACCTAGTCCTTGCGTGGGTGGGGTGCGGGGAGCTGTGTCTGCGGGGCACCCTGGGTGGGGTGGGTGCTTCGCCTGCGTCTCCACGCTGGACCTAATCCCTGCATGGGCATGTGCAGGGTGCTGTGTCGGGGGGGTTCCCTGCGTGGGTGCTGCCCCCATGCCCCCACGGGGGTCCTAATCCCCGGATCCCCGCTGGGTGCCCTGGGTGGGATGGGGTGCTGCACCCGGCTGGGGGGACACGCTGCGCCACGTCCCCACGAGGGACCGAATCCCTGCATGCTTGGTGCTTGGGGTGCCATGCTGGTGGGTCACCCCACGCGGGGTGGGTGCTGCACCCCTGCCCCACGTAATTGCACCGGGGGGGAGGGTGCTGTTCCAGCAGGGCGCCCCAGGTGAGATAGGGTGCTGCACCCGGGGTGCCGTGGAACGCCGCGCCCCGTCCGGGGACCTCATCCCAGCACGGGGAGCGGCAGGTGGGGGGGGGGGTGCAGCACCCATGTCCCCCACGCGGGGGGTGTGCAGACGGGGTGCAACCCCAGCGGGGCACCCCGCGGCGGGGGGGCAGGACAGGCGGCCCCGGGGGTGGGCGTTAGGGGCACGACGTGGGGCGCGACGGCGTTTGGCCCCGCTGCGGGGGGGCACTTGCCCGCTCCGTCTCGCTCCCCCAGCCTGGTCAAAGAGGTTTCTCTCGGCGCGCTGGCGCCCTGCCCGCCCGCCGCTCCCGCTCCATGAGCCCTTTGTGTTCCGGCGTTTTGGCAGCGGGGKTTTTTTCCGTCACTCCCATTCCCAGTTGCTGAGTCTGAGTCACCTCCCAAATTCGCACCCGCCAGCCTCCCCGAGCCTGCCGCCGGCCCCCGGGACTCCCCGGGAGGAAGGCAGCTTGCCCCCGACCGCCCCGCAGCCGGGCACTCCTGSCGCGAGCGCGTGGGGACTCTGCGGGGCCGCGGGAGACGCCAGCCCGCAAAGCTCTCAGCGTGGGGACGTCCCCGCGCTAGCCCGGGTCCGGGACAGGGTGATGGGGCAGCTTTGCGGGGATTTGCCCTTTTCCTGGGGACTGCAGACATCAGCCCCGAGTCTGCTCCCTCCCGGCGCTCTTGGGGCTGCGGGAAAACCCTTTTTTCGGCGTTATTAGTCATCGAGCGCCTTAAAATAGAAAACGCGGGTGATCCCAGCCCCGAGGAGCTGTCGGTCCTYGACAGGCGCCGTTTAACGTCGCCTGCGCGGCTGTTCCTGGTGACCATGTTAGCCTTTCGGGGTGGGAAAGGTGGCTGGGGGAGGCGTCCTTTCCCCCCTCCAGGTGCAAATCCCGATGGGTKTTGGGGGCTGAGCAGCCCAGGGGGAAGATGGGATCGGGGCTTTTCTCGTAGCGCCAGGCATGCTGCGACTGTGGCTTTCCATCCCGGAGAAGCGCCCTGCTTTTCCTGCGCTCGGGCGCTGCTGCACCCTGGGCTCGTGCTGCGTTTGCAGATGGGTTTTTTTTTCCTTTTTGCCCATCTGTGTGCAGAGCTCCTGGCCGAGGCGAGGAGCCGCGCTGCCCTCCCAGCTCCCATGGGACCCATCCTCATGACCGGGCAACGGCCGGCGCTAACAATAGAGCGTCAGGAAATGCCGTGTTCGGACGATGCTTCCTTTGCGGCCAACGAGTACCCCATGCTCTCGAGCTGTTTTGCAGTAAGGGCTCTTACGAGAAACRTCCAGGGGACTCGACGCTGCATTTCCTGAGTGCTCGGGGTCTGTCTTTTGGTTTCCACATGAGTTGCAGGTTTTTTCCAGCCTTGGAAGATCATTTTGAGCGTGTAGCTTAGCTGCACTTGCTGCAAAGCGCTGTCCAAAACTGAGCCCGGTTTTCAAAATCCGATTTTTGTTTTTCCTTTGGTCTCACAACTGAGCGAGAAAGGTTGTTTGCAGATCGGATGGGTTTGCAAGGTGGCAGGGGGAGGAATAGGAGAGAACAACTTCAACTCGCCTTGCTCCCTTTGCCTGAAGCTTGATAGCAAATTTATGGGAGGAACAGGATGCGGTCGGTRGAGATCAGGGACAGGACGAGGCTTGCAGAGATCGGAGAGGTGTTTGCAGGTTGAGTTAGGGAGCGTTTGGGTTTGTCGCCGTGACTCTGGCATGCAGTGGCCTCTGCCTCTCGGAGTCCGCGGCGGGTTCGCGCCATGGCTGCCCTGCTGCCGTCCCGGCGCCGACGGCACAGCTCAGTGTTTGTCCTTTCTGTCCAAAGGCCCAGCGAGCCAAATTCCTGAGCAATGTGGACAACGAGCTGGAGGAGCTGGTGGTCACCATCGCGCAGACCAGGAAGATGGTGGAGCTCATTAAGGTGAGCGTGCCTGGCGGGGCCAGACGGGAGCCCTCCGCTCCCCGCTGACCTCTCCGGCCGCGCGAGGCCAGCGCACATCGGGCATGGAGCCAGGAGGCGTTTCTGGCTGGTTGAGATGGCTTTTCCCAGTCAGCGCTGCGTGATGGCCTCACTCCATTAGTGTCTCTCTGCGCTGGGGCTGGAGAGCAGAGGCAAAGGGGCCACAAGCTATCAGAGTGTGCAGGATTTAAAAATGGTGCTTGCAGGGGAGCAAGTGCTTGATGACACACCAGTGACCATGTCCCCATGGGTCCTTGTTCCGGTATTAACGTGCTGGATCTGGCCCCTCATGTCACCTCTGGTTGTTTTTGTTTGTAACCTGGAAAGAGGAACATCGGGAGTACCATGCTGGCTCTTAGATCCCCTCTCCCCAAGTTCAGAGGGGGTTTGTTGGTCCCCTTTGGCCCTAGCACACACACGTGTCACTGCCTGGGGAAATCTGAGCCGCTGGAGCAGCACAGTGCTCAACCAGCCTGGTTCTTCCACATCAGTTAGGCATCTGTCTCCCACTGGGAACGAGCCATGGAGGCGTCCTGGAGGAGCTGGTCCATGACACCTGGGTTGAAAGTACTCTGACCTCCTTGGGCTTGGGTGGAGGGAACTATAGGGTGTTGGGGGCACCCTGCAGAGCAAACTGGGGTGCCGAGGGGAAGGAGCGCTCTCCTTCCACCCCCGCATTCCTGCCTGCGGATGGTAGCATGGACCCCTCTTCCCTGCGCAGGGCGCCGCCACCAAGGAGAGAGAAAGAGTGGAGAAGCTCTTTGCAGAAGCCTCTGAGGTGCTGGCAACCTTCCAGAAGGAGGTGGCGGGTTTCATCAAGGATGGCGAGCGCTCCATGCTGGCAGAGGCAGAGGCCGATCTCCGCTGGAAGGAGGAGAGGCGAGCCAAGTTGGCCCAGTGCAAGCAGAACCTGGAGAACGTCCCCAGCACAGACACCATCTACTTCCTCCAGGTGCGTGGGGACAGGGCCTGACAATGTCTCTTTCTCTCTATCTATATATTTATATATATGTATGTATTTATTTATTTATTTACATGCCACCCCATTTCAGGTGGAGCTGGGCGCAAGGAGCAGTGGGATGTGAGGGCTGCAGAGTCTCAGTCCCATCTGCACGTTCCTCTCCCTTCTCTTCCCCTCTCCTGGGGGGATCTGGCTGCCAAACTCCGTTATCCCCTGCCTGCCACCTCACAGCAGCTCAGGAGAAGCTGCCGCGTTGCCCAGGCGCGGTACCTAGGTGTGGGGGGAGAGGGGTCAGGGTGCTCCACTGCTCCTGTTTAGCATCCACCCCTCACCGGCAGCCTAGCAAGAAGAGACCTTTTGGGGAGGAGACACTGCTCTCTGAGCTGGGCATGGTCTGGGTCCAGATTTGAAAGGGAGCAAAGAGAAGGCGCCAGGAACGCGTGGCCGGGAAAAGCGGTCTCCTCCCTCTCGCAAGTCTGTTCTTGGGCCAAGTGCTGCAAGCTGCCAGGTCCCGAATCCTCCGGGGCAGGGTGGGGTTGCGGAACAAGAAGCAGCTTCGGCTTGTTTGAAATCTCCTGAAACCCTGTCTCCTTGGCGCAGGAGTTTCAGGCCCTAAAAATAGCCATGGAAGAAAATCTCTCCCCTGCTCCGAGCTTCCAGAACGAGCTGAGCTTCACCAAATCCACCCAAGCCGTGTGCACGGTGAAGGACGTGCTGTCCACCGCCTGCAAAAACCAGTGGGACCACTTGCTGGGGAAAGGAGTTGACGGGCTGAGTTTCCAGGAGACGGAGGAAGGTTTGTATTCACCCTCCGGCYGGAGATGCCGTGCAGGGCACCCAGCCACCGTGTCCTCCCGCGGGGCGTGCGTGAGCGGCCGGGAGGTGCTTGAGGCTCGGYGAAAGCGCTGGCCCCTCTCCTACGAGCCCTGGAAGCTGCCCGGCACGGTTGCACCATGGATTTCACAATCGCTGTCTGGGCTTGTGCCTCGTACTTGAGGTTTTATACATTTTTTCCACGGAGACCAGGGAACCGAGAGGCAACAAACAGCCTGGGAGTTAGGCAGGGCCCTGCGGGAGGGGGCAAGTGGCCAAGGTGGCCTCCTGTGAAAGGGGACTTTTTCTTCCTGGGATAGACGATCCTCTTCATTAGGCAGGCTGTGGTGTCCCAAACCTGCCAGCGCTGGAAAGCCGCAGCAGCTGGAGGTTCGGGCCTCTCCCTCCTGCGCGCTCTCGCTTAGGCTCAGCTCCCTGCAGCCTCTCGTTTTCTTGGGCGCTCGTGGGGCGGCAAAGGTGGCCTCCGTCCTTTGCTACGCCGGCGTCTGCAGGGACGTGCAGGAGACAGCGTGGGCTGGAGCTTGGGTCCATGGCGGCGTGCAGCTGGGCACCATCAGGGTGCCGGGGGGTGAGGTTGGGATAAGGTAGCGGGAGAGGCAACGCGGGGGAGAAGGAGCTGATGAACGTGGCGTTCTTGGTGCTGCCCAAAATCTGCCCTGCCCTGTCCACGCCTGGCTCGATCGTGCCCAAAACCGCTGCATCCTGGCGGCGTTTGAATTTTTTCTTTCTTTTTCCAATAAATTCACAAAGCATCCCAGGCCAAAATGCAGGAGGAGGAAGGTGTGTCTTCATCACCGTGCAGGGAAACAGGAGGGCATGTCTCTGGTACCGTGCACCCGGGGCACCGCTCTCTGCCCCCCGTCCGGCTTCCAGTGACACCCGTGATTTTGGCACTGGTTTCTTTGCTGGAGGTAAACCCGTTCGTCCCTGTCTTTGCAGCGGTGGCCGAGTCGCAGTTTCCAGACAAGTCGAACGCTCCCGCCTGCCTGGAGAACCGCGATTACTTCCTGAAATGTAAGCGACGGACTTTTGCTTTGACACTCGTTGCTAAGGCCGGTCTTCCCTTTCCTCTCTGTGGCCGGCCGGCTCCGTGCCGCGTGCTCGGCAGGCCCCTGTCCCGAGCCGATGGCCAGCGGGAGCTCTGCCATGCCCCGGGGGAAACATTGCTCAGCTAGCGAGGAAGTCTCATTGCTTTCCTGACAACAGCCATAATCTGTTTGGGTGATTTTTTTTCCTTAGTCTGTGGTTCTGCCGGACCAGCTGCTCGGGGTCTGTAGGTGTATCATGTAACTGGTGCTGCCTTCCAGCCACTGGCAAATTTGATCCTCTGTTTAATTAGATCAGAATTTGTGCATCTGCCTTGTTCATCTGCAGAACGGCGGTCTGATGAGGGTCAGCTTTGATTGCATTAAGCTGATGGATAATTCAGTGGCGGAACAGAGAGTGCTGTGACAGCAGGGCAGCAGCGCAGGGAGAGAGGGGAAAGAAGGAGCCCAAGGGAGAGTCGTGTGAATTGAGGAAGTCGATGACAAACTGGCCATCTCTGAGGATGTTCCTGACCAGCAGTGCTGTCTGGGTGTCGCTTGAGCAGGTCATGGTGGGGTGAGGAAGGGGCTGGTCCGAAACAAGTTGGGAAACTGGAGAACCTCGCTGTGGGCAGGCGAGGAGTGGAGACAGTGTATCTCCATGGCGCACACACACCAGGCAGCTGGTTTTCCATCCTTGGGCTTGCCTCCTTCCTCCTCGTCCCCAGGGCAAGCCTTCATGGCTGAGCTCACGTCCCTGGGGGCTGTTTGTAGGGTGCAGGGCTTGGGTCAGGCTCCAAAGCTGCATGAGTCCCCCTGGCCTCGCCTGGGTCCAAATCATAGTGGGGGATTCWTGGTCATTAGCTAAGATCTCCACTGAAGGAGATCTCCACTGCAAGGGCCAATGGCCAAGCRGTCCTCGGGGCTGGGGAGCTCTGCGTGGCCGGACCTGCCTTGGCGGTGCTGGGTGCACCTCCTGGGAGCCGGGAAGCAAAGCCCAGGCTTGAGCTGGAAGTGCTGTGCCTCAGTGCGCCCTTTTGCAGTGGTGAGGGCTGAACGTGCCGTGGGATCGGGCACCAGCTGTGCAATGCGGTCAGCAGCGATCCGTGTCCAGGGCTGAATTCCTGGGGTGGGGAGCGCCTGGCAGCGCTCAGAGGAGGGCTGCTACCTCTGGAAATCCCCTGTGTTAGGATCTAGCTCCAGCAGCCATTCGCTCGAGGGAAAGCTCATGTAGCCCTGCACATTGGGGGCTGCCTCTGGCTTTTGGGGAGAACCTGTGCGGCAGCGAGAGCTGAGTGCAAGGAGCAATTGCTTTAGATTTCTTCTTGCTTTCCCCCTCATCCTCGTGTTTTCTTCCTGCCCCACACAGTTGCCTTCATCATCGACCTGGACAGCGACACAGCCGACAAGTTCATCCAGCTGTTTGGCACCAAAGGGGCCAAGCGGGTGCTTTGCCCCATCCCCTACCCGGAGAACGTGAGCCGGTTCCTCAACTGCGAGCAGGTGCTGGGCGAGAACCTCATGAACCGCGGCAACTATTACTGGGAGGTCGAGCTCATCGACGGCTGGGTCAGCATCGGCGTCATCGCGGAGGATTTCAACCCCCGGGAGTCCTACGACCGCGGCCGCCTGGGGCGGAACGAGAAGTCCTGCTGCCTGCAGTGGAACGGTCAGAACTACGTGGCCTGGTTTGGTGGCTTTGAGTCTGTCATCCAGCAGCCATTTTTCCACACCATCGGGGTCTTCCTGGAGTATTCGGAGAAAGCCCTGACGTTCTACGGAGTCAAGGACTCCAAGATGACCTGCCTGCAGCAGCTCAAGGTCTCCCGTTTTAAGAAGGGTCAGTTTGACGCTTTCCAGAACAAGATCAACCACCAATTCCCCTCTCTGTTCTCCTACAACCTGAAACCAGCCTTCTTCCTGGAGAGCGTCGATGCCCACCTGCAGATCGGGCCGCTGAAGAAAGATTGCGTTTCGGTGCTAAAGCGCAGGTAACTCCCCAGGGAGCTGGAGCAAGGGAAGACCCCGAAGAGTCTCTCGTGCAGTAACCCRCCCCCGTCATGGCTTCGCTTTGGTAGCGTGGTATTTCTCTGTGACAGCCCTCCCTCCTTGTTCTCTGCCGCTTGCGACCCAGGGCTGGATGAAGCCGTCTAGCGGGCAGAGCTGTGGGCTGGGACCCAGGAGGATCTGGATTCGAGTCCCAGCTCTGCCGCTGGTCTGCTGAGCGAACTTGGGCGAGTCCTGTTGCTGCTGTGTGCCTTAGTTTCCCTGTCGGCACGACAGGGATGGTGATCTGGGCTTTCTCGGTGAAGCATGTTGCTCGTGCAAAGCGCCGGGTAAAACCAAAGCTGCGTGTTGGCTGGCTGCGGGGTCGCCCGGTTCCTCTTCTAAATAACCGCTGGCACCGCCCTGGCGAGTCGCGCAGACGCTCCGCTTTGTGCCTTATCTCGGGCTGCGTGCAGCCGCTTGCTTGGCTCCGCAGCACCATCCACGTGCTCCTTTCTGCAGTGCCTTCGAGACAGCCAGCGCGGCGGGGGCCGGGCAGAGCCCGAGCAGCGCTCCCCTGGTGCCGCASGGCCGTCGTGCCTCGGGGGCTGCTGGCGGCGGGCAGGGTGAGAGCAGAGCGCCAGTTGGCGCCGGCGCTGCAGCCGGCAGGTATCTCGGGAAAAGCCGGGGTCCTGCGCCTGCTGGAGCCCCGCGGCCGCGGGAGACCCTCCCGCCAAAACGCAGCCCCCTGCGCTGCCTTGGGATAACGAAGCGAGCCGCGCAGACCGTGAGTCTGGGGACGTGCTCCGTAGTAAACACGGTCCTCGGAAACTGCTTGCAGAAGCTTTGCGGTCAAGTTTCCCCTTGCGTTTTCTGACGACGGTAATCCCCCGTGCTATTTGGGGGGATTTTAGTACTGTTAAGCTCCCAATTCCTGAAGTGGCCAAGGCGCAGTCGAGCTGTGAACGTACCCTCTAGCTTACAGAGGTCACTACATGGCAAAGCGATGCCAGGAGCGTGTCCTGGGGGCGAGCGGCGTGTTTTAGGGACGGTTGTGAGCAGGTTGACAACAAGCGCTCTGGGGGGTTTATGTCAGTTATTAAGCGACTCCAGCAGCAAGTTACAATTAGCAAAAACGACTCTCGAGGAAGTAGCCTCTCTGGCAAAGGTGGAAACTTCAGGCTGAGACAAGGCGGCAGTTCACGTTTCCTAARGGAGCTTTTCCAGGTCCGCCCTGGAGACGTTACGGCGGCGGTGCCGAAATCCTGCTCACAGCGGCAGCACAGGCAGCTCCCTGTCTCGGGGCAGCGTGCCTTTCTGGAAGTTTATTTTTTCTGGGGTTAGTTTGTCACCTACCTCCTGAAGCTCGCTTTGCAGAAACTTAATGCTGTGTACTGTGTAATATATAACCAGAGAGGAAAATATAGCAGGTCGCATTTGTCTCTGGCATGAGTGAGTCACTGATGACGCATCAGCGTTCAACAGGGATGGAAAATGGCCCATTTATCTATATATATGAAAAAATATATATGTCTCCCAGAGGATAAGCTGGAAAACATAGTAGYATATTCAAGGGGAGCCAGGGAGAAAAGGCAGACACGTGGCCAAGAGGCTTAAAATTAAAGCCGCACTTACATAAACACTGAGGCTTAAAGAGCTCCTTTGCTGTAACTAGTCAAAGGGCCCCGATTTACCGGCGCTGCCAAATCCTGCTGGTGTGGGAAGAGGTGCTGCTCCCCGGCCGCCCGCCCCGTCTCCCTGCCGAAGCCACCGCCTCTGCGGCCGGCTGGACGKGCCAGCGACAGCCACTGCTTTCGGGTCCCAGTAGGGCGACGTATGTGCCAGGCAGCCATGGGAGGAAAAAAGCCAGCTCTTGGCTGTGCCGAGGTCTCGGCACGGGGACGGAGGGCTGGGAAGATCGGCCGTCGTTGCCCTAGGTCCTCTCGGGGTCCGCGTCTCGGACCCGGTGGAGGCGGTGAGCCCTAAAACATTGCAAGCGGTGGGAAAAGGGGAGGTATGTCTTTCAGCGCTAAGTCCTTGGAAGAAACCTCGGCCTTTCCTGGCCAGCAGGAAGGTTGCCCGGACCCGTGTCCGGACAGGATTTTGCTCCTCGTGTCCTGAGCTCCTGCTCGAAAGCGCTTTGTTTCCCTCGCGCCGGCCTTTCCTGCCAGTGTTTGCCTTTGCGTGAGCTGTCAGCGGTGACATAGCGCAGGGATCGGTGCTGTTTTGTTAACGCCGGGGAGGCCTCGGTATCAGAAATAGCATAACCAGATTAAAAAGCTAGAGACGTGCAACAGCCTGTGCTTGGCGGTGTCCGGAGAGGAAGAGGAAGGTGACCCCGATCTCTGCTGAACGCCTGCAGGAAGAGATCCCGCGTGTTGCGCCAACATCTCGCCTCTGTCTGGGCCCCAAATGTGACTGTTATTCAGGCAAAACTCCCACTGTTTGCAGCGAGTTTTTTGCCAGMGCAAATAGAGCAGATCTGGGCCGTCGCCCCGTTTCGCTTGGCCGTGGGCGGCTTGATTTCTCCCGGAGGGACTGCRTGCTCGGAGAGCCGCGCAGCCCTCCCTGCTCCGTGCTGCCCRGAGCGAAGATGCAAGTCCCTGAACCCCCGCGGGGTTTCGGATGGTTGGGAGGGATCCCACGCTTTTCCCGTTCCTCTCGGTCCCTGTCGCCAAGTGGGAGCAGCTCGGGAGGGAATTGCGGGGCGTCTGGGCTCGGCTTCCGCGGATGCCTCGGCATTCTGYGGTCAAGGGCCGGTTGCTTAATTCCTCTCTGCCCCATTAGCTGGGATACGGATACRCGGCTTTACAGAGGATTTTGAGGGCTCTTGTAGATGCGATGCAGCTGGAAAGTGTTATCAAACCCTCTCCTTCCTGCTGCTGCTTTTTATCCTGGTTGGAAGTGCTATAAATCCTCGTGTTTCGGGGCATAAAGCAAATTCTAACCAATTTCAGATGGGAACAATCCCCCAGGCTGTTGGACCAGAGTTTGCTCAGACAYACTGATCCCCTCTGCCCAATAATTTGTGGTGTAAACTGGAATGATTAGGAAATGTGCTTTGCACCAACCCTGGACCTCTGATTTTTGCTGCAAACGAAAGGATAAATGTGGTGTGTGGTGGGTTTAGATAGATAGCACTGTGCAATTTAAACAGCCTTTCTGTGTCCTCTTGAGTTATGTCTGCTGTCACGGAGTGTTCCTCTTTTTAATTAGGATTTTTTAAATATACAGTTACTGTAGAGTCTTTTACAGTGTGTGAAGAAACTGTAACAGAATAATATAATGATATTAGAAACTATGAATTGCCATTAAATATTATACAGTCGTAGCTCTGGGTTGTCTTTCCTTTAAATACCGAACCAAAAGAGTCGTCCGATTCTCTCGTTTATTTTTCTGTGTCCTGTACATCTGGCTTAAAATAACAGAGATTTTATTTTCCAAGTGTGTCCAAGGGAATTGAGCCAAATACATGTTTTTATTGCTCGATTGCGAAAGGAATGGAAGAATCCTAGAATCCAAGAGCGATACTGCCAGTCCTGGACAATTCAAAATAATAACTTATCTCACTTCTCTCTTTGGGTCTCTTCTACCTCTGTCCTCAGCTTAACAATAATGAAGTTTAAAAAAATAGTTTAGGCGCTTCTTTCCTTAGTGTTTTAAGCTTTTTAGAGTGTAAATTTCCAAGGTTTTCTATGCAACGAGGCGGTCTTGAGCTCTCCACACACACAAGCATTCCCACCAGCAGCTTTTTTTAAGCAAAGGCTGAGCTTCTGAATACCAAATGTCAGCTGGAGCTACAAAAAAACCCATGTTATTGGGCAAGTTGCGACTCCTGAGAGGTGGCAGTGCTTCAGCTGGGAGTTTCAGTGGAAGCTGAGTGGATGTTTGCTACTGCCTTTAATAGGAGAGGAATCAGGACTGTTTATTATAACAGTTTCTTAAAAGGGAAACTTACAGCTTATTAAAAAGCGGATATGAAAAGCACAAACCTGCTCTTTTCTTGCCAAGAACTATACAGATGATGTCACTGCATTTACTTAAATCTGGTTTCCATTATGTAGCTTTTCTGCTTTTTCCCCACCCCATCTGATTCTTGGGCACTCAGACGGGGCCGGAGGGGGCTGGGCTGCAAACCCTGCAGGGAAAAGCTCGAAGCCATTAAAAAATAATTTAGGAAAATATACGTTATCAATATATTTGTATATGATAAAGGTTATTGATATGAAGAAAYACTCAGATTGATTAGCTTTGCGGGGCTTCTGTTCTAAATTAATTTATGCAACCATAATTTTTTCAAAGTTATTCCCATCTGCTTGCTTGCCCACTTGGAGGCAGTAGACTGTACTCATAGTATAGCTATGCAAATRCCACGGATATTTTCCTGCTCCCAGATTTCTTCCAGACATGCCTTACAGTTCCTTCAGTTTAACTCTCTTGAATATAAAGGCTTAATTTTACAAACCAAAAGCAGGGTGATTCCTGCACAGAGAGCACTTAATATTGGGCTCCAAAGTCCGTTTGTAAGCATCTGAAACACAAAATATGCGTCAAGCATCTGAATTAAAAAATTGTTGGAAACTCCGAGCATACTTGCTGCGTCATTTTAGGTATAGTACCACCAGGTTTCTGAGATGCTTTTTTATTCTGCCTTACCAAATAGCTGAATTCTGCCCTGGCCACTTACTGAGAGTCCAATTCTGTCTCCGTTTCATTTAATTCTGGGCTTTTCCCTGGGAGATCCTGCCAAACGGCATTAAAATCGTGCAAACAGCTTCCCCCTTACATGCTGAACTGGACAGCATCCCAGGAAAAGTGAGTGTTTTATCTGCTAGTGGGCTGGCCAGGAAATGCCTTCGGGGAAAAAAACGACAGTGCAAACCACAGCAAAATACAGCATTTTAGAACGAAAGGGCAATTTGAGCAGTGACGGAGGTTTTTTTTTTGCTTTGCTTTTTTTGCTTTGCAGGCTCCCGCCCGTGAAGCGCAGCTTTCCCAGGGCACCTATGCAAACACCGTGGAGCCGGCTAAAATAGGAAGCCAGACAGACCGCTGCCAAGGCAAGCAGGCTCCGAACAACTTAAATCGTTTTATTATATATGGTCAGAAGGACGCGTAATCAGATGATTAACAGGTTTCTCAACGCTTCAAAGAATTCTCCCAAAAAGGAGGAGAGCGGATCTTCGGATTATGCCTACTGCTCCCTACAGAAAACATAAAGAGGGGGTTTAGTGATATATGAATGGTGACTTTTAGCCCAGTAAAAGCAATGCTGATTATAAAGCGGTTATACAACAGTTGACTTTCGGGTCTCAGCCGGAGTCCCTTGGAGCAGCTCTGAGGCCACGCGCTCGTGGTGCCGCGGATCCTCCGTGCCGTCGGCGCTGCCACGGAGCAGCCCGGGGAGGGATCTGCCATTTGTACCTACGGCAAGCGTTTTCCCGCTCGGCCCCAGCGTCTGCCCTCCGAGCACCCCGGCAGGCTCCTCCGAGCCGCTTTCAGCAAGGGCGAGCCRCTGTCGGCGTGAGGTGCTGGGGGAGGCGGCGTATTTTATGTGGGTCGCGGCAGGAGCTGGGGAACAGAGAGGGGCTTTCAGGCCCGGGCAGAGCCGTGTTGCCGCCTCCCGCTGCCACAAGCGCCCCTTGTTTTTGATAAAAGCCCTGCTGAGGGCCAGGCCCCGAGGGATGGCTAGAGCCCCCGGAGCTTTGGGGACATGAWGGAGGCGGTGAGCGAGGCCGCAGGGCCTGATTCTGGGCAGAAAAGGGGCGGAAGCGCCCCCCAAGCCGGGCAGGGCCCACGCTGCAGCCTGTCCCCGGGCCCCCCGCGGGGCGCCAAGGGCTGCTGAGGGGGGACATGGCGCCCCGTAGGCTGCCCAGGGACTACAACTCCCAGCATGCGCCGCGCGGGGGCGGGGACGAGTCGCGCGCCGCCGCGTCGTGACGTCACCGGCGTCCACCACCACCTCCCGCGCGCAGGCGCAGAGCGGGCTCGGTGCTGTGAGGCGGCGGCGGCGGCAGCCATGGCGCTGAACAGGAACCACTCGGAGGGCGGCGGCGTCATCGTTAACAACAGTGAGAGGTGAGGTTGCCCCCTGCGTCCCCCCGCCGTGCCCGCTCCCCTTCCCGCCCCCGCGGCCGCCGTCTCCTCGGGGAAGGGGGGCGGCCTCCCTCCCTTCCTCCCTGCCCGCTTCTCCCCTCAGGGGGAGCGTTAGGGCGCGAGGGGGGCGGGGCGCCGCGGGCCGGGTGGGGGCGGGGCGGGGCGCCCCGTGCCGGGGGGGGAGGGGGGTGTTTAACCCCTTCGGTGCCGGCGCGGCGGGGCCCGGGCTGCGCCGCCCCCCTCCCCCCCCTCCGGACCCCCATCTCGCCG
Source organism: Apteryx rowi (assembly GCF_003343035.1). Classification (NCBI taxonomy): domain Eukaryota; kingdom Metazoa; phylum Chordata; class Aves; order Apterygiformes; family Apterygidae; genus Apteryx; species Apteryx rowi. Next base: position 644,528 of record NW_020451160.1, read on the forward strand.
CGACCCGCTCGGGTGTGCCGGGCCCCGCCGTTCCCAGAGCAGCGCCGGGGCCGGGTATGACCATGGAAAAGGGAAGCCTCCACCGCGGTGGGCGACCCTCTCCCCCTTTGCCTGCCAGGGCGCCTCGGGCCTGGCGTGGCGCTCAGCTGCCCCCGAGACAAGAGGGTGGTTCACTCTGCAGGGCTTCTCTCCCTGAGACCAGCTGGAAACTGGTACAGGAATTGTGTGCCTGGCTTCCATTAGGGATATAGACCTTCCTCTAAGCATTCAGGAAACGCTTGTCCACAGCTTAAGTGTGCATTCACTGAAACAAACACCTCGTTGCCAAATGTGCTTCCAGCTGTCAGCCCACCTTGGGTCAGAGGTTATCTGTGCTATAACTAGCAAAGCAGATGTGTGCCYATGCTGCAGCCCAAGTTGCGTATGTTGTTGATTCAACTGATGTACTGTATAGTGACCAAAGCCACTGGCCCCTTTGCTGTAGGGACAAGTACCCACTGGCAGAAGGGAAGGGCGAATGACTAGAGATGGTAACATGTAAATTGCMAAAGATGAGTGTGACAGAGGCTTGTCCAGCTTTAGGTGTTAGAGTGCCTAGTGTGGATGTTACCCTCTGCGTCCGTAGAAGGGTGTTGCACTGGTTTCAACCAGGTCAGCTTCTAATTGAGAATTAAGGAGTCAGTGCAGACACCACAGGTTAGTGAACTCTAGTGACAGGAAAGGGGAGTTCCTTCTGATCACGTTTTTATGGCAGAAGTGCTTAAGCTGGGGTTGGATGTTCAATAGCCTTGTTACATAAACCAGCTTAAGCAGTTCCTGCCTCTGCCCTCCTTGCTCTGTTGAGTTGCTTGTGGTAAACCAGATTAGGGAACTGATCCAGCAGAAATGCAACATAACTTAAAACAAACAAACAAACACCAGATCTTGATCAGTTTAACTGACTAGATTCACTGCCTGGCTATGTAAATGGCTGTAGCAGTGCCAGCACACTGAGGAAGAAGCACAAGGCTGGGAACAAGTGCTTAAGTTGTTCCTGCCAACACAAAAATGCAAGTCAAACTGATACTGTCTGCTGAGCGTTTGCCTGAGATTGAAGCTAGTTTTGTAGGTCAATAAACTATATGCGCACTGAACCGCAGTGTTGAGCTGTAACACTATGTCTCTTGTCTGGTTGTCTTGTTTGTAGCATTTTGATGACCTATGATCACATAGAAATTACCTTCAGTGATATTGAACCTATGCCAGATGCCTTCAAAGGGACCAAGAAAGGGAGTGTTTTCTTGACTCCCTACCGAGTAAGTAGTAAGGGCATTATCTTGCATAAGGAGATAAGAGCTCTTTGCAATTCTGTATTTAAATGTCCTCAGTGCATGAAAGTTGGGGTAGTCTGCTACCTCTTGAAGTATGGCTCATCCCCTCTGTCTGGGGAGCATTATGAATGCATTGCATGTCCGATCTATTTGTCAAAAGATGGTAAAATCTGACTGGTTCTTATACAGGCAGCTGCTCTGTTTATCAGGCATCTTCAAGATTGGAAATTAGCAATGGTCTGGAAATGCTGAATGTAAGCTAAGCTACTAAATCATAGCTGTGTGGAGCTGTGAGTTCTCTAGAAACTGGGAGGAGTATTATCTGAGCAAGTGTAATGTTTCTAGAAGGCACTTTATTGCATTGAAGCTTTAGTTTAGCCTTGTTGCCGTTTGCAGAACGGACTAGGAGTTTCAGGTGTGGAAAGTAGCTTCAGTACATTGAAAACTCTTTTCAAATAATAAGTTCAATTGTGTTTCCTGCTTGTTTTAAACACCCTTTGTAATGTTCTTTTCTTTTCAGGTTATCTTTGTATCAAAGGGAAAGGATGCTATGCAGTCTTTCATGATGCCCTTTTATTTGTTGAAAGATTGTGAGATTAAGCAGCCTGTCTTTGGAGCAAATTATATCAAGGGTACAGTGAAAGCAGAGGCAGGAGGTATGTATTATACAGATATGCAGTTGAACTATAAAATACAGAACATCTAATTCATAGTGAAGTAAGTATCCAGTTTGACCTAAACTGGATACTGACCAGATGGATTTTTACAGTCCTGCTAAAATGTGTTTCTTTCTTTAAAACCAGCAGCTAAAAATATTCCCCTTGTCTGCTCCCTGTACAGTTACAATGAAGAGATCTGTTCTGTAACTGATCTCATTCCTGCCCTCTGTACAAAATATTAAGTTCAATCAGCCAAGTGATCTCACTGACTGAACATCAGAACAGAGAACAGACTGTGTCAACAAGACTGAGGATGTCACTTAGTTTTGGTCAGTTAGGGTTATCTATTGCTTCTGCATCCAGATCCTTCTATGCCAAACACTTCTGATTCTTTCCAAGGTCTGTGTTGGTTTTCAGATGCAGATCTCCAGAGCGTTGTTCTCCATCATTAGTTTCTTGTACAGTTCAAGGAAAGGCATATTATTGCCATAGTGTATCTTAGCAGTAAAAATGACACTTTTGGGGGAAAGAACAGGCTGTTTTGAAATTAGGGAGTCTTCAACAGGTGGTTTCATACTGTGTTCAACAAGAAGGGAGGGGTAGACTTTTTTCCAAGAGGAAATGTACTTTACCACTGTGTCTTATGCTTCCCCTTCTTACCAAAGGCACATAGTTCGATAAACTCTCTCTCCTCCCCAGCTGGATTTTTTTTTTCCTACTAGCTGTGGCACTGAAATCGCAATACAGTGCTTAGGAAACTTCAGTCTGTAATCCTAAAATCAGCATTATAGCTTGCGTGCAGGATCAAAATGGGACAATCCAGCATGAGAGGGAGCCCAAGCAGTGAGGACAAACTCTAGAAACTGTGTGAAAGGCAAAAGGCTTTGGCTAAATCTCTGTGAGCCTTCCCCAGAGGCTGTCTCCTTTAATGAGGCTGTTGCTTTAACAGCCATGAGTCTGGTTAAGCTCAAAAGGCTCTTTAATCTACATGTCCCTATTTCAGCACTGACAGAGCTCCTGCTTTGATGCATTGTTGGGGACTCTAGGCTGTGCCTGTTTTTCAGTCTGAAATATGAGATGTTGCTAATTTTTTATTATCCTGACTTGAAATATCTTCCGTGGACTCTAATGGATTTATGTGGTCCGTGTTTTTTCATTAAGCTCTTTGCTTCATTGGGCGCTCAGACTCCCAAACTAATTTATAGCTGACAGTTAGGTGTAGCTGTAAAGGCTTTTTAGCAAACGGGATTAACAAAATGCCTGTCTTCTGCTCTAATCTTATACAAAGCAAGAGCAAATCCAGTGCTCCTGATAGCTTGATCTGTCAGTAACTGGTGTGATAACAGGCACAACTTTAGAAAGCTTTTGAATGTCTCCCTCATTGATGTTTCTTCTTGAGGTGTCTCTTGACCTGAAAATATTGTCCAATATGAATTTTTCTGATAATACTATAATTCTGCTGCTTTATCTGCAGTTTTTTCTTGGATATTTGTGATAAACCTTTTAAAGCATTATGTACAAGGGGTCTGCAGATAAAGCATGGAGCCTAAATAGCATCGAGAAGGATCTTTAGCATCCTTCTGAATTCTCTCTCTCTCCTCCCTGCAGGTGGCTGGGAAGGATCTGCCACATTCAAAATGACCTTTTCAGCTGGCGGTGCTATCGAGTTTGGACAGCGCATGCTGCAAGTGGCATCTCAAGGTACAGGAATCTAGTGGTGCCTGACATTTAGCTTGTGGTTTCGGGAGCCCTTGCCTTATCTCACAGCAAGGGTAGTTTAAGTTGCAACAGGTTGGATATTTGAAGTCCATTTGAATTTCAGGCTGTAGCTGGAACTTGCTTGCTTAAAAAATACTTTTTTCACATCCACTGAGCAGCAGATTTATTAGGATAGAGTCTGTTTGTTTTTTTCAGATAAGAACTCTTTGAGTTTGGGGTTCTAGCTGCAGAAGGCTCACTTCGACTGCATTTGATAAAGGCGTGATGTTTTGATGCGATGAACTTTCCTTTATTTTTCCAGCCTCCAGAGGTGAAGTGCCCAATGGAGCTTATGGCTATTCCTACATGCCGAATGGATCCTATGCTTTTGCACCGCCTGCAGCTAACGGGGGCTATCCTTACCCACCACCTCCTCCTGGTAGGTCTGGGAATTGAAGATAGAAATTATTCTACTTAGCAAAACTTAAGAATAGGTAAAAGGGGAAGAAATACAATTTTTATATCTTCTTTTACATTGGATCTGCTGCCTTACATAACTTTTGTTCCTGAGCTTAATTGTATTTGCCTTTGGCTTATTTGGGCTGTGTGTTGTGATGCCCCCAAAGGAGCTAAGTCTTCTGCTGTGTTGTTTCCTTTCCTGACAGAATTTTATCCTGGCCCTCCTATGATGGACAGAGACATGGGTTACATGCAGCTTCCACCCCCGCCGTACCCGGGGCCCATGGAGCCACCCGTTGTCAGTGGTCCAGACCTACCTTCCACTCCCGCAGGTAAGAACTGGCTTAGCTCACAACTGCTTTAGCATGTCAGTAGTATTGGCACTGCAAAGAAGTTGGCAGACATTTTCTTACCGCTTCTTGACAACAGCTGTGCAAAAATGTAGCACAAATCCTTGTTTATGGTACTGGTGATGTTGAGCGTCAATGTTACTGCTCTGAAAAGTCAGAGTTGTGTTAGTGCTTTTCAGATTTCATGTCTGCTACCTCTTGGGGAATTTAGAGTCAATTTAGAAGCTCCGCTTAGAAATTAAAATCATTTAGGAGAGATGGATTAGGGAGCTCCCCTAATCCCCAGCCTTGTGTATTCTGCTCAGTCTGGAGGCCAACCTGATTCTTTCCAGCTTGACTGTYATCAGTGGATATTTTGCAGTTGAATTTATTCTTGTTGTGTGGTGGAAGAAAATACAGTTCGTGATTCTCCTCTTGTGATAAACTGATTCTGAGATGAATAAAAAAAAAAATCAAGGGTGGAATATGTTTCTAGTCCATTTGAGTTAGCAAATGATGTGACTTTGCTGATATTGGCCCCCCCAGGCCCCCATTTCATTATAACCTTGTTACTTTGCCTTGAACAATATGGAACTGAGGAACAGACAATGGAAAGGAGTTGGAGAAAATTCAGTCTCATATTTTCACTCATTTGGGATTTATCAGAATGATTTGGAACATGATCTTAAAAGGTTCTGCATGGGGAAAAAAAGCACAAAATGGGCTTTTGTGGTTGGATAGAACCATAGATTTCTCTATTTTAAGGACATTTCTCTGGATAAGGACTTAGCTTGTCTCTTCAGTTTGAATCAACAACCAATCAGCTTTGAACCATTATTTGGAAAATGGCCTGGATCCAGAAACTTGAGTACAAGGTTTTTGTATTCTGCAGAAATAGAGGATCTGGATTAGCTCATAAATTACCTTTTTTTAAGTCTGAATCCCCTGAGCTGCTATCAAGTTGTGGGTTTTTGTTTGGTTTGGTTTGTGTTTTTTTTAACTACCAAAGAAGATGGCTGTTGACTGCCTTAAGGGGTATTGTCTGTATTCAATCAGAACAGCTGTAAGCGTTTATTCCTTGACTAACAAGAATCCAAGATGACATTTCCAAACTAAATCTTGGTCTGCTTCACTTGTGACTAGACGATGCTATGGCAACTGAGTCTCTACTCTTTACTACTTGGAAGACATTATGCTTAATTGCCATGTTTATGTCGTAGCTTTTTTGCAGCTTGTGTGTCGGTCAAATACCTCTCTAGCTATAATGCTTGATAGCCAGAAATATGAAGAGTTTTTGATTATAAAAATTCTCTCCATTGCTGATTCTGTAACTTCTGTGCTTCTGTGACAGCTGAAGCGAAGGCTGCCGAAGCTGCTGCCAGTGCTTACTACAGCCCAGTCAACCCACATAACGTCTATATGCCCACAGTAAGTTCCTGCATCATTCTTTTTGCAACGTGAGCCCAAGAGTGTGTTGCCTGCAAAGAGGAGGCCCACGTTTCCATCAAGATAACCGATCCCATCTAAATCTAGCTTCCTCAAAGATTTCCTATTCGTAAGCGAATAAGAATTGTGCAAGTAGCAAGGGTTTTAGAGGGCCATATTGTGCTAGGAGTTCTTTTTCTCAATGACAAAGCAAGATTTTTCTGAATGGATTTTGTTTTATCTTAGCCGTGAATTGATGTTCCTTTTTTGCCTTTATTTCAGGACCAGCCACCCCCTCCTCCATACTTCCCACCAGAGGACAAGAAAAACCAATAAGATAACACAAAACTTCTCCACAACTCATTGCTTTCTTACTTCCCGTTTTGGCTGAATCTTGGGGCATGGTCCATAGCACCGAGGATTAGAGCCTTCCCTGAAGGCACATAGCTTTCATGGACTTCAGTGGTGGATATGTGCAGAGAAAGGGAAGAGATTTAAACAGCCTGGGTTACCTCRTAGAGCTCTGAGGGTTTGCTATCCTACTGCAGTATTCCTTTCTCCCTGTGGAGATGCTRGAACTGGAGGTTCTCTTCGTCTGTGATCGTTTCCCTTGCATCCATTTCTTTTGATACTTCAATTATACTTCTTTGGAGTAAGCAACTGCTTCAAATTGACAATTAACAGGCTCGTAACATGGAAACAGGACTCTTAGTGGTCTTGAATTTATCTTAGTGTACAGCCAAGAGCATCTTTGGACACAGGGATGTCTCTGGGTATTCCTCTCAACCTAGAGCATTGTATCCAACTTTTCCCTCTGCTACTGAGAAAGGGCTTGAAAGGGAGCCTCTGGGATCTCAAAAGAATTTGATATCTATTAATTTCTTTTCCTCTCACTTCGAAAAGTCATTCCTGACAGTTGCGGGAAATAATCTGGTAGCCTTCCAGATTTTCCTGCTGTGCACTATGATGATGCAGAAAAGCTTCCTTTTTTAAGAAAATGTACTGCCCTTTGCAGGGCTGATTAGTGACATCTAACTAGTTATAGATTATATGGGAACACTAATTTTCTGTTGTTTCTTTTTTTTTCAGTTAGATACATGGGTTCGAGATCACTAAGTCCTGAACCTTCTCTTTAGAGCCATTAATGCACCTTTGGTTTTTTTTCTCTGCTGTAACGTAAGTTACACTCTTTGGCCGGTGAAGCATCTTACTGCAGTGATTTAACTGGTGAATTAATAGCTAGTGGGGGGAAAATAGTTTCTCTACTTTTGCCCTGGAAGCACGTGACAGAATATGCAAAACAATGGAATAAGCTATTAGGTATAATTGAGCCGTTCATTTGAGTATTGTTTAACACTGTTAGTGCTCTTGGATCAGCTATGAATTTACTTCTCAGTAACTTGAATGTGGGCTCCTTGGACTGGGGGTTCAAGCGTTTTCCTTCCATAACCCTGGTTCACTGATCTCATTAGCATTGACTGTAGTATTTGGAACCTCTGCAGGACTGATCAGTAACCAGGTTGTGAAACTTGCATTGTACAAAGCTTTGCACGCAAATCAGATTTCACTGACTTCTGGCAGTGCCTATGGGAGAGAAAATCCTTCCCAGCAAGTGTCAAGAAAGGTCATGTGCTAGGGAAGCTTGCTGAGACTTACTGCATGCAGCCTGCTTGGAGAGAAAAAGGTTCACCTCTTGTTTTCTTTTCATTCGAATCTAGCTGATTAATCAAATTGCTACTCTGTGCACTGATTTTTCTAGAATTGCTACTGCAGTGATGTAAAGAAATGGTTATTTAAAAAGAGTATTTATTTTGAAAATGTTTGATTAATATATTAATGTGAAATGACTTCTGAATGCAATTTGTTTTGCCAGGACTGTGAAGTAAAGAGAAATCAGTTCAAAACTTACAGTGTTTGTGCATTTGTGTGTGAATGGGCAAACCAGATGGTGAATTAGTAGCTGTGGATAGGGTGGGGAGGGGGGAATTATCAGGCAGCAAAATCATTTGGTAGAGTTGAGTTTTGTTCTTGGCTTAGCTATTCATTTGCGACTTTGCATTAGTCTCTTGATTTCTCTTGACTTCTGCTTACTTTGTGAAATGAAAATAAGATGTTAAAATCTTTATAAACGCCCATTTCACATTTCCTCTTGTAAATGGATGAGCCGGCTGCTGAACATTTTAACAAGATGTTTTTTTCCAGGCCATTCCTCTTTAAAATCCCTCTGCAACCTAATGCTAGAAGAGGTAGTTGAGGGACACAGCATAGTAGTCACCTCTGAAATCTGTCTGTAACTAGAAGACAAGAATTCCAAACTTTTTTTCTAAGTGTGCTGAGATGTCTGGACAGCGCTGTGCCCGGCTAGGTCTGTATTCTCTAGGGCAGTTTGGTCCAGCTGGTAGCTCCTCACCCTGGAAAAGTGGGGAGTTGTTACTCAGGCCACATGAAGAGCTCCACCTGGATGTGCTCCAGCAGCAGCTGTGCAAGAGCTATTGCTACTTATGCATGAGCAGAACTAGAAAGAAGTGCCGATCGGTGGGGCAGGAAAGGGGACATCCCACCCCGTGGGATCTGCTCCTGTCATTATTGAGGTTAGATGAGACCCTCCAGTTCACGCTGACCTGTAGCAAATGGAAGGTATTCAGAAGCTGCTCCAAAGCTAACATCCAAACCCTGCTCAGCTTCGTTCCTCTTCCAAGCTGTGACTGGCCGCCTGAACACACTTGAAGCTTCCCCGATCATCCGGGGTGGCAATCTTCCAGGTTCCACCCTCCTGCTATGTGGTATTTGACTCTCATGTCCTTCCAGATATCTCTTTTATTGAATTTTAAGGCTGGCTGATCCACTTGGGTTTGTTTTCTGTAGCAAGAGGTGGGTGGAAAAGGAAAGCATTAAGATATTACAGCATAGTGAGAACCTAATAAATCCTGTTTTGTGAACTAAATTACTTCAAATCTAGCAATAGCTTGTACCAGTCAGCATGGTTTCTTGAAATATCTGTCCAGCTCTAAGACCCTTCAGAAGGCTTCTGCTGTGGCTCTGCCAAACTGTTTTGTACTGCAGGGGTCTTACTTTGTTTTGAAGTGCTCTCCCCCAGTTACCCTCTACTCTGAGACAATGCTAGAAAATATAGTTTGCACAAACTTCCAGGTCTCTTGCCCAGCACCACTTTCTGTGCAGTACTGATGCCAACAATCAGTGCAAACCCACAAGATTTGTTAAATCTTTCTGCAACAAAGTATGCTTGAGAGAAGGAGCATTTAGATACCTGCTTTRATGAGAACTTGGCTTTGCGGTTCAAGCTGAGTCTGTTTCCTTAGTGCAGGCAAGGGGTAAGATAACAGAGAGACCATGCTATTTGCTGCTAAAAACGAAGGTATTCTAAGAGGACAGGTCAAGCTGGAAGAAGTCAAATATTCTTTTCCTTAACAAGGATAACAGTGAGCTAAATCAGCGGCTCTTGAACTGTGAGCTTTTTACAATGGTTTGTTGGTGAATGTCCCTGTTCCTCTAGGCTAGACTTTGGCGTGTTGTATGGGGAGGTGAGAAGGAGCGAGTCAAAATGAAGAGATCGATCGTGGTCATCTCAGTATGTCCAGAGCACGGTGGGGAGAAGTGAAGCACATGGCAGGAATGATGAAGACATGGGGCCAAAGGCTAGGCAAGTCGCACAGTTGGTAAGACTGAGACAAGTATGACACTGAATGGAGCAGTACAATTTAGGAGGGTGCAGATTTTGGCCAGTCTGATGCAGGTGAGAATCCCTGCTTCACTCACTAAGATCTGAGCAAAGAACATAGATCTGGCTTAGATATTCAGCATTCTCTATCGTCTCCCTGATGGGATCAGTGGGCTGTGCTCCATTTGAAAACAGCTTAGATAAGGTGGAAGGATCATCCGGTCCTGCCCATCTACAGGGGAAGATTTTAAATGCTAAAATAATGAAGTGCTGTTGAAAGTCTGCCTCTGCTCTGGGAGTGGGGATGAGAGCAGGGCAGGAAGAAATGGCATTAATATGTCTCCATATCTAGTTTCAGCTTGAATGTTTAATCAGTTGTTATGCAGCAGTAAGGCCGTCATATGAAAGCTAAATCTATACTATTGATTTGCAGTATTTGGACAGTATTATGCTTTATTGATCTGCATAAAGATAAATCCATTTAATAAAAAGAGAGGGGCATAGGGAAGGATTAAATTGCTGGATCCAATAAATCTTTTAGCATAAACAAACAGTTTTTCTACTAATGCGTACAGTTATGTCTTCTCAAACTGACTTGGGCTCTTTATTTGAGAAGTCTGCCACTTAACCTAAATGCCTGCTTCCCCCTCTGAACACAGGGCTATTTCCCTGCTTCACTGGGGTGTGGTGAAACTAGGTCTTTCTAAAGTGCTTTGAGATCTTATGCAAAAAGCTGTTACTGCGCGAATTGTAGGTACTAATTACAAACTTTCTGCTGTAGCCCCTGAAGGCCTTGTTGACATCCCTTGGGGATGGTGTACGTCGTTACTCTGGAAGGATGGTGCTTGTGTATGCTTGTTCAGGAATGTCTATAACCTAAGAGAGAGGCCAAGCCATTCTCATCCACACCATCCCACTGGGATTTTACCTAGGGCGCTCCACCTGTGTGCAACCCATCATAAAAAAATCAAAGCAAATCATTAGTTTGCATGAATTCCCTTTTAGCTGGGGCAATGCACTAAACAGTCTTTGGGACCGCAGTGAAGCAAACCTGGCCAGCTGCCTGCCTGCCCTGTGTGTGTTTTCCTTCAAGGGCTGCCAGCTGCTTTTCTGTCAGTAGACAGTCAAATAAACCGTTGATTGCATCTTCGCYGTGTGGGGACAATGTGATTTACGAGATGCGGCTTGCAGTGCCGGTTGCCTTCGCAAGAGCAGTTGGAGGTGGCAGGAGGCGTGGGGCGAAGTTCGGGCTGAGCTGTTCCCAAAGCAGCAGCTGCTGGAAGTGCCTGGGAGCGTGTCCAGTCCCGGCAGGTAAGCGGTTCAGGCTGGCTGGTGTGAGCGCATCGCAGTCACCTCCAGGGCAGCAGCTGGCGAATGGCTTGTGTCAGCCGTAAATAACTCTCGGCTGGGCAGGAGAAGATGGGTTTTGTTAACGCAGGCTGTGATCAAGAGGTAATTTCAGGTTTAAAGCTTTACGAGCAAGTCCGAGCAACAAATACGTTTTTTTGTGAGTTGGTTGGAAATGCTGGGACATGCAGGGCAGAGATGTTGATTTTAGGCAAGGGTTTTCTTTGCAGTCATGTTGGGTATTACTCACCCGTCTGCTGTTCTGTGTGAGTCAGCTCAAGAGCTACCATCATGAGACTGAACTGGAAACTGGTATTTCAGCGCCCTCCTTGCTCAAGGGCTGGCCGTTTGCTGCTGAGAGAGGCCACAACGGGGTGTGAAAAGCCCTACGTAACTGTAAGAGCAGGAGTGTGGAGTCATACCTGCTGTCAAGGGCTGCTGGATTTTGTACTTCAGAGTGCAAATGGACCCGGAAGGATCTCTGCGGTGTCCTCCCAGCTGCCTGTGAACCGGTGGGCGATTGATTTCCTTCACAGTTGGATATTGTCTGTGGATACTGGAGCAAAAGGTACTGGCTTGTACTCCACTGGTGGAATTTGTGGCGTGAGCTTGGCTCAGCAAATTCTRTATTTCTAAAACTTTCCCTTACCCTGCTCAAGTCTAGTCTCTCTCCTACRCGTTTACGTACTTTGTTCTGCAAGGGCTGGGCCCTGGCTGGGACGCAGTCACTCTCCTTGCGGCACAGATCAGCTCCAATTATGTGTTTTGACTTGTCTGCCCGGGATCTGCAGGGAGGGAAATCAGCACTGCAGTTTGCTCCTTTCTTCCAAGGTTTCCGATCTAGGTGGGGTTCAGAGCCTGATTCTTCAGAGAAGCTTTAACATGCATGTGGGGGAGAGGTGGCAGTAGGAAAAACCATGGAGGAACTGTTTTGGTGTTGAAGCTGGTCAATAATTTTGCATATGTGCTCCAGCACTCCAGAACAGGCAGAAGGGCACTTAACGCACATCACACCAGCATGCCTAGTCTGGTACCGAGATGTCAGCCCAAAGCTTTGCTGTGTTCGCAAGCATCTTCCCTGGTCTCTCTTAGGCTCGTGCATTTACTATAGGTCCTGCTAGTCCGAACTCAGCGCCACGAAACAGCAGATGAAACGGCTTCTAAATCTGCATGTCCCTTTCTTGTCCCTGCAGCGAGAACAGCTGCTACCCTGGGCTCCGCTGGCACAGTGAGGGGATGATAAATTGCGTGGTTGACACTGAATTCATCTCACTGAGAAGGGGAGGTGGAAAAAATATTTGCTACCTACATGTAGCACATGACAGTAATGGAGAAAATGCTTTAAAGCTGTCATGGAGTGCTGCAAGCCAAATGAATAGCATCCAGGTTAATACATGAAGTTCATGACCTCCTAAAGGAAGAGATAACCGGAAGCCCATGAAATCTGCATAGATTCTGCTGCAATATTTGATGGTCAAAGAAGAACGCTAGAGGCAGGGCATGAATCAAACACCTCTTTGCTAACTCTCATGCCTTCTGCATTAGATCTTGCTCAGCCCCAGTGCTTCCATAGGGTTAAATCCTTCACAGAGCCCTGAGGACTTTGTGATGTGCCCTGTGCTGGACTTACTGGAAGAGCTTGATTTCTGGTACGCAGGCTATTCTGTACTATTGGCTCCTTCTACTGGACCTGGCCTTGGCATCAGGTCCTGCGCAGAAGTGTTGGGTGCTGGTGCCCAGTTCTCTAATACATCCCTTTTGCAATCACTGGGAGCCAGCCAAGTGCAGGCTGCTACCCAGAGAGGTTTGGTCTCTCCACCTGCCTTGTGTAGCTGTGCAGGGTGCCCAAGACTCAGCTTTTTAGCTGGGACGGTTTTCAGCCAGCTCAGCCCTGGGGTCTGGCTCGCGTGCCGGTATCAGGGAGAGGGCAGGAACGCGGGGCTGGGGAGGGCAGGACGCTCAGTTCACTCTCCTTTGGAAAACCATCCAGTTTGGTTTCTCTAGGGAGCTGGAGCAGCTTTAAACACCAGCAGGCAGAGCTTAGCGTCGCAGCAGCGTTTCCCCAGTGGTGCTGGGGACGGCGAGGCCTGGTCTGTGCCTGGCGGGATAAAGCACCCCACGGTGCCTGGGTGCTGATGTCTCACAGGAAGCACGGCCAGAGTCATCCTCACATGCACCGTCTGTGGAGCAGGGATGTCTTGGTTCAAACCCGTGTTCCTGCCTGGGCTTCCCAGAGGAAATGCAGATTGCACAAATGCAGCTTCGCTGCCCCGTGTGGACAGCTGAAAGTCCCCTTTGCACTTCCCAGAAAGACAGGGTTTGCCTTCACATCCTGCTAAAATGTTCCTCTTGCTGCAAAACGTACGTGTGGGTTTGGGGGGCGGTGTTCCCCCCACCCTAGGTACCACCGCTTTTCCCTAGGGCAGCACTCTCCCTTTGGAAGAAAAGGAGTGGGTTAGGCAGGACAGAAATAGCCTAAGTGCTGCACAGTAGAGAAGGAAAGCAAAGAACCAGCATCGATCCGGGGTATGAAATTACTGGTCCCAGAACAAATTGCATCTGTGGGTCCCTGGGGGTTCAGCCGGCGGTCGGATCGCCCCGGCGCAGGCAGCCCCGGTGGGGCTCAGCGGTGCCCGGGGAGGGGGCGAGGGAGCGTCTCTGCTCTCATTTTGAAACTGCCTTCCGCCACGGTGCTCGGCTCTCCTCTGCGTCGGGTTTTTGCGAGATGGCTTGCCAAACTGCGGCAGGCACAGCCTGGTTTTGCATAGTCATTTGACCTGGCGTTTAAAAGGAGAAGTGAGGGAGGGACATGTTGAAATCAATTTTTTGACTATTTGCCTGTTTCCAGCCCAGAGATCAAGATAAGGGCGAGGGCTGGCTGCAGCACTGGGATTATCAAGTTGAGAGGTAGGAACATAAACTGCTGTTCATGCTTATAGAGGGTCCTTTTGCACCCGGTTTTCCTTTAAAAGGAAGATAACCTTTAAAAAGTGCAATAATGCTTGTTCTTTGGTGATCTGTTTTCTCTGGAGACCCAATGGCAGCAAGTACAACCCCACGCATGAGTTAATTGAGGAMTTAATTATACTGGAGGCAGCCCATAACTGTGTAGGATTTTGGCCTGCAGGGTTATAGCTTTATATCCTATAAGGAAAAGCGTTCTCCTTTAGGATGAGATGTTTTTAAAGGGAATGGAGGGGTTCACTGTGTATTGTGCATAGATATGGTATGTGCCACTGGCTAGTGATTTGGGGACTGAGATTGATGTTGCTGGGAGGGAGGTCTATTTTGGTGAATGATGTCCACTCCCCTTAGAAAAATAAGTCCCTTTGCAGGGCTACACATCATTTTTCTTGAATATTTTTGGCTGGTGTGTTAGGATGTTTCCTTGCTGTTCTTGCTGTCCTCTGGAAGTCTCCTGACTTGGGATTTCTGAGGTGTTTTGCAAGGTCCCTGCTAATTGTCTGTGGTTTGGGGCATGGGGTTTATTGGGATTATTTTCTCTAGCCAGAAATCTGGGCTACTTTTGGCAGCTACTTTTAGGGCTTCTCTTGCTCATTTCCAGGATAAGGAGTGATTCTGGGTTCAAATAGATTTAGATACGTGATCTTGGTGATTTTTGCCACTGGTATTTTGGGGAGCAAGCGAGGGGGAAAGAGGATATTTGCTTCTGTTGAAAAGTGATCACCAAATGACTCTCCCTTAGCACACACACACGGAGGCCCAAAACTCCAYATGAGCCCTGCACAGAGACTTCAGGTAAGATGCAAACTGCCCTGTGACAGGGAGGGGATCTGAAATACTTGTGTCCACCCTGCAGAGCTATGACTAAGTGTTTCCAGACAGCATTGCAAAGCCAACCCCTAGAGATGTAGTTACCAGTTTGGAAACTTTGGGGGAAAGCATTTTTAACAGCACCTCACACATCGAAGCTGATCTTTTCCTCTCTAAAGTGTGCAAAGCCACAGCACAGCATCTGGCTTTTGGCTGGAGAATGACTGTCTGATGTTTAGCAATACTTCTCTCGTTGATACTGATTTTATTTCTTCAGCATTTCAAGGAAAAGGGAGGTGGATATGAGGATTAACTAAACTCCTACCAATCGTTCTGTCTGCATTGGTTGAGGTAAGAGACGTTTCTTTGAATCCTGTTACTATTTTGGTGGGGAGAAGCAGCGAAAGCTGTGAGCAGCTCGAGGGGGGGTTAGCATGTTGTGTCTGCCTTCTGCCTTTATCAGTGTGGTTGCTCTTTGCTATGCCAGATTTTGCTTTTGCAATCACAGCTAAAAGCAAAGRTGAAAGCAATTTTTTTGCACTTAACACCTCTGCTTTCCTACGATGACATTTTGCAGCAGAGTACAGCACTGCTGTCCCAGATCAATAAGCAGCATTTGCGAGCATCAAAGTCAAGGGAGGTAGAGTAGGAATCCACTCATCTGACATGTCTCAGTCCACCCGCAAGGGGGGAGACACCTTTAAACCCTTTGCCTAAGGTAAAGCACACGCTTAGCTGAAAAGGGCCTCGAGCGCCTCTGCCAGCGCTGGGGCCGGGCACCGTCACGGGGCGCAAGGAGGGGAGGCAACTCCGCAGCCGAACCGGGAGAGGAAGTGATGCTAAAGCAGAGTCCGYGGGGCTCACGCGCCGCTGCTCGGGGACAGCAGTTACAAAAGAGCTTCCTCGCGGCACTTCCACCAGGGCTGGGGCGCAGGGAGCTCGGCGGCGGCTGGGCGCCTCCGTGGGCCGAAGGCGTGGGGAAGCGGGAGCGGAGGCTGGCAGGGATGCACCCTGTCAGCTGTCCTGGGACCCAAAGGCATCGCCCTCCTCAACGGAGGGCAGAAATTTTACACGCGGGTTTTCCCAAACCTCAGGGATCGGCCTATTGCTGAAACAAATTGTTTTGAGGATGAAAAGGGCCGGCTGCCTCCCTCCCTCCTGCAGGGATACTGCTGCCCAGATCCGCCTGCAACTCTTTGCAGCCTTGACCGAGTCAGCGTGCCGTGAGGGTGCCTCAACACCACGGGCATCGTCTCTTCGCAGTGCCGCGTGCGATGGCTAAGGGGGCAGACGTAGCTGGGCAGTTTCACCGGTTGTGGTTTCCTGTTTGGATTAAGCAGAAATCCCTGATAGGTTACGCAGCACCGCTAAACCCGCCGCCGGGCCTCTGCTCCCCGTGTTGCCATCGGCCGTCGCAGCCCGGGCTCACGGCACATCCGAAGCGTCTGTGGCTTCAAGGAGCGTTTGGGGGCCAGAGGCACCAGGGGACGGAAAGCCAAGCACCCCTCGATGGGGGGTCCCTGCCCCRGCCGTGGTCACGGCCCCACTGCAGAGCACCTGGGCGCTCGGCGGCCCCAGGGATGACCTGCAGATCTCTCGCRCAGGCTCCAGCGCTCCTTCACCCGCGGTCTGTGGGTTTATCCTCTTAGCAGCAAACGCCCTCTTAGCTCGACAGCACTGCTAAACCCAASCTGAGGCTGCTCCTAGCTGTGCGAGGAAGCACATTAAACATGTGGGAGCAAAACGTCTCAGCCCGTCCCTTGGTGATCTCCTGGGCTGCTGCTTCTCTCCGATCCAGGCCTGCATCTTTTCCCTCCTTTGGACGCTAGCRCAGGCGGTTCGATAGGGATCTCCGAGGGGAGGGCATTGCTGACAGCTTTCGATAGGCAACTGCCTGGCAAGTTGCAATCAGATAAACTGTTTACGAGAATGAAAGCTGACATTAAATGCAAGCTTTTAACTCAGTTTCCTGCTGCTTTTTTGTCTCGGTAGCATGCTCTGCCCGGCCAGCTGGTTCGGGAAAAAGAGCCACGGGCCCCTTCGCAGGGTCGGCGGCTGTGACTGCCTCCTGCGGGCTCCCTGCCGCCTGCGGGGCGTGAGGGATCCCGGGTCCCACCAGCCGCGTTGCGCCTGCCCGTCCTCTCCGCCRCCCCCTTTTCCAGCTGGGTTTTGCTTCTGTCATTTCAGGACTCGTTTTGTGCATTCGCTCCCACCCGCTCGCTTGCAAATTATCACGTGGATTGGATGCAAAACCTTCCTTTTCCCCCATCCTGTCTGCGCCTCGAGGTCTCTGCGGAGCTGTCGGGGCAGGATGCGGTGCCGCGGGCTCGCCGCGGATGCCTGCGCCGGGCCGGGGCGCCTGCGCGCCCGTGTTTCTCTAGAAGGAGGCTCACGCACGCTTCCGTTTGTTAAAATGGCCGGGCTGCGATAAGGGCTGYGGTTTCCTCTGAGCATGTGAACGCGGGGAAGGGGAGGTAGCGGCAGCGCCAGCGGCAGCAGCTCCGCCGCCCCGGGCTGAGCTTTGCCCCGACATGGATGCCGCTGGCGAGGCCCCCGTGGGGACCGGCCCCGGGGAGGAGAGCCCCGAGGTACGTGGCCCCCCATCCCGCTTCACCTCCCTGCTCAGCCGTGGGGCGACGCGCGTCCCCCGGCGGATCCGGCCCCTGCAGTGCCAGAGCGTGACGGTCCCCGGGGAGGGCTGGGGCTGGCGGTGGTGGCTGTGCCCGGAGCATCGCCGGGACCCGGTGCTGAGGATGAGCAAGCTAAGGTTGAGCAACRGGGCCGAGCATGCATCCGGGCTGCTGCCCCCCGCGCGGGCTCGGGGACGCGTGGGTGGGGGAAGCGACGGGGACTGGACTGGTGCAACCATGTGAAAGCACTCGAGGTTTGCGTGCCGCGTCAGCACAGCCCTGCACTGCATGTCTGCTGCAGCCGGGCCCTTGGAGCTCGGCTAACACTTCCCAGTGCCTTCCGGTCCCTCCGGACTCCTTGCCGTTAGCCCAAAGAGCCAAAACAACCCAACGCCTTCCGCTGCAATGCTCCTGGATTTCTGCTAGCATCCTGGCCCGTGGATCAKCAGCAGCAAATGCATCCTGGTGGCTCAGCTCAGCTTTATCCTGAGCAGTCCCGTGCCCATATGGGCAAGCAAAACRCGGCTCCCAGAGCAGCGTTCCCAAATGGCAGAAGGCCACAGCGCTGCCTTGCCCTCTCTGAATCAAAAGCAATTTCTCCTCCTCCTTTTTCACGCTTCCTGCTGCTAGGCAAGGAGCACACGCTTGCRTCTTGCTGATAAGTGACTGCATGAGGGCAATGAAGGTCGTCTGCTCTCCCGCTCTGTGCTCGCAGCCCTGCTACGCGGGCGCTGCTGCTCGCTCAACGGCCAGGAGGATTCGGCCCCCGCAGTGGTCTGGGGAAGGAGCCARGAAAAAAACAAAGTCCCGGCAGCGGGAAGGCAGGCCGTCCCTGGCAGCAGCTGTGCATGCTGGAGGGGAGCACGCCCGGGCTGTCCTGCTTGTGGTGGACCCCCTTCTACATGAGCAGTCCCAGCGCTGGCCCTGGCTGTGGCCAGCGCTTTGCTCATCATTAAAAAGAGAAAAGGCCCTGGCATGTTGGAGAGCAGCAGTGCGCAAGGGTTAAATTTGCTGTGGGTGGAAGAGCTGAATTTAGTCCAGATGGCCAGGGGATTATGCCAGCCCTAGATTTGCTATTAGCAAATGCTAATGTCCCGGCTCTTTTTTTTTTTTTTTTTTTTGGCATTAGGAGGATCCTAGGGTCATTTCGGGACCTGAGCTGTCCCTCAGGTAGGGGCCCGTCACCTCCTGCTCCAGCCCGTGGCTGAGCAAGGGCCGTGCTGGGCATCCACCACAGAAAGCTCCAAACTCATTTCAAAATTTCCAAGCTGAGGGTTTTATTTTGAGTCATGTTGTGCTCCTGAGGCTCGATTGCCGTGGGCCACAGCAGCTTTCATGCGCGCTTTGGTCCCCAACTCCCTCTGCCCGGCTCGCGGCGGCAGCAGGAACATGTTGCTCAGCGGCCCCGGCCACCGTTACGCCAGCGAGCGCCGGGGGGAGGAAATAGCTCAGCACACGTGAGGCCTGGCTGAGAGCGCTGACTTTGTCAGGAGAAAGGGTAATTTTTGGCCACAGGCGGCTTGGTGTGTTTACCAGAGACATGGGGAGATGTGACGTGATGCGAGACGGGTGCAATGTGGAGTTTGCATCGCGGAAACAGCGAGGCTGCGCGTGGCGGCGGGACCCAGAGCCCGGCCGCGGCTCGGCACACAGAGGTTTTGGTTTCACCTAGTTTGCCTGCCTTTTGGAAATCAAATGTTATTGCTGGGCCTCCTCCTAGTCGGGAACGGACCTTCATATCAACCAGGAGCAATTCATTGTCATAGCAACGYTGGCCTTTCTTTCTGATAGGGCTCTAGAGGTTGCGTATCCTTATCGCCCTTTGACGCCTCCTCGCCCATAACGGCGTYGACAACCTCGCGGCTCGCCCGCCCTGCGCGCGCTGGGGAAACTGCCCCGCGGCGCCGCTCCGCCGCCTGGCCCCGCTCGGCCCCACGGGCTCGGGGTGCTGCTCGGCGTGCTGAGGGCTCGTGCCAGCGGCCGGTGAGGCRCAACGCACCATCCAGCCTGCATCAGGTCTGACCCAACGTGCCATCCAGCCTCTTCGCCAGCGCCTTCCCCAAAACGCCAGCAGCCGGTGGCCTCTTCTGCCCRCCGAGGGGGTAACGGGGAGGACGTGGTTTGGGGCTTCGTGCTGCCCAACGTGTCCGCAGGATTTTAGGGCGTCCTTCAGGGACTGTGCACCCTGAAGGGCTGCAGGTGGTGGCACCCCGTCCTGCTGCCCTCTTCTGCCCGGCCAGCAGCGTCCTCTGGAGACAGCCTCTGCCACGCCAGCAGACCCAAACATCTAATTTCTGGTTTTCTTGTTTCTCCTAGATGGATCTGTCCCACCGGTTCTCCAAGCGAGAGGTATGAGTGTGGCCTGCTTTTCTTTGGGTAAAAAGGCTGCCAGCCTCCAGGGCTGAGCCCGTGGCCCTCGCGGGAGGAGAGTGGGAGGAGAGCTGCTGGTTGGCAGTGTGGCTCAGCACCCAGGGACCCAAAGAAGCTCCCCAAGGACACCTCTGTTGGGAGCCGGAGCAAATGAGCCCTATCTGGTTGCTCCTGAGCAACTCCCCACTGGCGTGACCCCCATCGCATGGAAACGTCCCCCCCGTGCAGCCCAGCGCTGGGAGAGGGGCCATGGGTGACCGTGGCCCCCTCTCACTGCAGCTCACCCTGCTCTACGAGGAGGTCCTCTACACCATCCTGTACCGCCTGGGCAAGCCCGAGCACAACCATGTGGGTGATGCCGAGGAGCTCTATGCCTACGTGCAAAAGGTCAGTGCCCACGTGCCAGCCGGAGCAAGAGCATCGCTACAGCCCCTCGAAACCCGCCCTCTCRTTCCCCTTGTCCCTTCCACGTGTCTACCCTCATGGCAAAAGAGACCGGAGAGCATGCAGAGGGAAGGGACCAAAAGGCCACCTTAAAAGATGTAGCAGCAATGTCTATTCGGAGGCCAAAGGGGCAGCTTGCGCCTGGGAAAGGCAGCCTTTTAGGAAGAAATATTTATCTTCATCTCAAAATGGTTGGAAGCAGTCTTTCCTTTAAGAGCTTTCAGCTGTTGCCTAGCCTTTCTCCCGAGCTGTTTGCTCCTCTTTTCTCCCACCGAGTACTCCAGCTGGCTCCCAYGGAGCAGGCGCCTCACTTCCCAGCACTGGGAAGTCCCTGGCTCCGCTCCAGCCACCATTAGCCAGGCAACATCCATTATCAGGCTTAATTTTTGTAACAGGCTTTCGGCATGGATCCGGAGGAGCACAGCGTCATCATGCAGCAGGTCAAGGAACTGGAGGTAGGAAGAAGAATGTGGCCTCCCAGCAGCACACAACCTAGGGCTGGCCCTGCTCCGTGGGGTGTCCCCACAGGGCCTCCTGGCCTGTGCACTGGGGCTTTGGGGTAGGGCAGCTCAGCAGCTGCTCCTCACCGTGGCACTTGCCCAGGAGCTATTTGCTGGCCTGGCCCTGCTGTGACAGCTGGCAGCCAACGGCATGGTCCCACTCCAACCCTGTCTTCCCTCGCAGGGTCGGTGGCAGCCCCACACGCTCTCGCTGCCCTGCTGAGCCCCGTGGCTGCTTTCTGCCCCTGCAAGCTTTGCCTTCAGGCCTGATGTGCATCCAGCCTGCTGGGTGAAGAGATCTTCTCCCTTCCCCCCCCCACCGCTCCAAAATTACACAATTTTTCTTTCTTCCAGAGCCCAATTTTTTGTCTGAAAGCAACCGTGAAGGAAGCCAAAGGGATTTTGGGTAAAGATGTCAGCGGTGAGTGGAGATACGTGGGTGTCTTGGGCAGAAAAAGGACAGCTGCTGCTTGCTGTCGCAACGGGGTCTTTCACTTCTCTGCCGTTGCAGGGTTCAGTGACCCATACTGCCTGCTGGGAATCGAGTCCAAGAGCCAGGAACTAGCTCATCTGGAGAACAAGAAACGGCAAAAGGCTGTGGTCAAAGACCTCATCCCCGAAGACCAGATCCATCGCACCCAAGTCATAAACCAGACCCTCAGTCCGGTGTGGGATGAGACATTTATCCTGTAATCCGCCTTCCTGTCATCCCCTCTTTGCTGGTGGCCTCCGCCTTGCTTAGCAAGGGATTTTTCCAAGGGATCTCACTTTGGGGTGGCAGTGGGGTGCTGGGAGGGCTGGAGGGTTGCAGTGTTGTGCTTTAAGGCTTAGATGGTCACTAAAGAGATGCCARCCTCAGGGCTAAATTAACCTTCTGCTGCAGGTGGGATTTTGAACTCTGCTAGGTCAATGCCTGCTGGTTCTGACTGTATTTCAGGTCTGACCCAATTAACAGATCCATGGGGCAGAAAAACGAGAGCATGGCATGGAGAGGTGGCAAAAATCCCTCCTTTGGGATTCTCCCATGACTTGCCCAGGCCATGTCGGGTGGCGTGAGGGTCTCCATCTCCCCAGGGCCCTGGTGACAGCCACCTGCCTTTAATCTTTAGCTGTCCTGGCTGCTTGCTGCCCATCTCTCYGACCCCAGAGACTGCTGTTTGAGTAACAGTTTCCCGCTTGCGTGTTGCAGGGAGTTTGAAGACGTGGAAACCGCCAGCTTCCACCTGGACATGTGGTGAGCAGCAGCATCCTTCTACCTGGGCTGACAGCCCCCAACCCACATGCCAGACCTGAGAAAGGCCCTGCCTCCTTGCAGGGTTCTGGGAGGGTCACTGAGGCATTCTTTGAACCTGCACCCTTTAAAAAGCCCTAGAAACTGGCTTGGGACCTGGTTCCCCATTGCTTTCTGCTGCAAGCAGTCACCAAGAGCAGAGTGAAATGCAGAACGTGCCCACTGTGGAGTGGAAAGAGCCCAGATTGCTTCTGTATGGGCAGGGTTTATTACTCAAGATGAAAAGCAACTGAGGATTGAATCCTGATTTTATTACTAGGCAAGAGTGGCTCTTGGAAACAAGCAGTGTGCTTGGAGGTTTTGGATGGAAGATGGTTTGGAGGAGTGGTCTCAGCCCCAACACGTTCATGCCAGCACCTTCCCTTCTGCACTGTCATTTTGGCTGCCTGAAATGTTTTGCAGTAGCCTGAATTTCCTCTTTTCTTTTCCCATGGATTTTCCTGTCCACCCTTGCAGGGACTCGGATGTCGTGGAGTCTGTGCGGCACAAGCTGGGGGAGCTGACGGACCTCCACGGCCTCAAAAGGTGGGTGCTGCCGCAGCCCAGCAGTGCTGTACAGATGGCACTTCCAGGTGCAGAGAAGCGAGGGTTTAGAAACTGCCTATTTGCCTCCTTAATTTTACAAGTTGCTTTTGGAGCAGTGGTAGAAATCATGAATGTGGCCAGCAGGAGGTGAAGGGGTGGTTGTTCCCACAAAGTCATAGACATGAGGAAGAGAAAGGAAACCTTTTCACCTCCTAATTTGTGCCTTACAGGATCTTTAAGGATGCTCGAAAAGACAAAGGTCAGGACGATTTCCTGGGGAATGTGGTCCTTCGCCTGAAGGTGAGAGCGGAGCAGGGCGCTGCTCACATGTTCGACATAATCTCTCCTCCRAGAGATTCCACAGACATTAATTAAGCCTCAGGGGGTCTGGGGAGGATCATAATCCTCCAGCGACACAGGGCTAACTCAGGCTCAGCGCTCTAATCAGCAGCAGAGCTACACAGAGATGCCAGGTCTTCCAACTTGGTGGTGGGTGCTCTGACTAGCCAAACACCCTTTCTCAGGGGTTATGGTTTTTTACAATTACGTATAAGAGTTATCAAACAGAGCATCTTCCTACCCTATTAATGCACTGGGACCTGTTCTCTGAAAGGGGATCCTTCATTTGGGAAGGCTGCCCCAGGATTTTACACCTTGTCTCTGTGGGTGCAGGACCTGCACTGCTGGGACGATCAGTGGCACCTGCTGGAGCCCCGGACAGAAACATACCCCAACCGGGGACAATGTCACCTGCAGTTCCTGCTCACACACAAGAAGGTAGGAGGGAACAGGGGAATGAAGTCCATTATCACTGGCATGGCAGAATGGAGCATCTCCTTCTGTCCGTCCCCTGGTCCCCATCTCAGGATCCCGGGTCCACGTTCCAGGCACCACAAGGATCTCACTCACTGGATACCGCCTTGGCCCTGCCACTGAGTACAGAGGCACGTAGCGCCAATGCACTGAACACTAGTGCGGGCACCTCCACCACAGATCTGCTCTTCAGGCGTACCTGCACCCTTGATTACTGCTTTGGCTTCAGACAAGGGCTCTCTGGCCCTACGCTTATTGGGTTCTTGTCACTTTCGGACTTCATCCCGGGTGCTGTCTCTTTTCAGAGGACCACCATGAGCAGCAGGACACAGCCGAGCTACACTGTCCATCGTCACCTCCTACAGCAGCTGGTGTCCTATGAAATCCTGCAGCATCAGGTACTGAGAAGGCCAATGGGCAAGAGGAGGAGATGGTGGAGAAGCAGTGGAAATAGAGGTTTAATTCCCCGCTCTTTAGCAGGTGGGCTGGGGTGAGGGCTTCCTTCAGAGCCCGTTGAGTTTGACATCCTGCTGTGGGCACCACAAAGTGATAGGCTGCTTCCTGGGGAGGCAGGTCACGGTGCACAGCCCATGGAGGTCTGTGGTGTCTGGCTGTGCCCAACAGCCCTTTACAGCAGCCATTCCTGCAGTGGCCCTGCAAACACTCCCAGTTGCTGTGTCTGTCCCCTGCTCCTCGCTTGTTCCAGGGCACATCACCCTCACTTCGCATCCTCTTTCCTGCAGGCTGGCAGCACTGCCTGGGACGGGGAGCTGAGCAAACACGCCATCACCGTGTTATACCTGCACGCCACACAGAAGGATCTGTCTGACTTCCACCAGGTCATGGCGTGAGTACTCTTGCATCCCAGGGAACCGTGCCAGTGAGCAATGACGCAGCAGTAAGGGGGGGGGGTTCATGGGTCCTGGCACCTTTGCCTTGATGCTCTTTGACCTTGGACAAGTCCTCAGTTTCCCACTTGAAAGACTGCCCTAATAATGTCTCCTTGTGTCTCAAGGGCATTGTGGACCTCCTTGGCAGTCAGTGGTGTGCTTTGAGATCCCCCAACAAGACTGTCAGTGCTGGACATGGCCAGGTCAGCTGGCCATGGCCGTTTCTCCAGCATCGCTCAGCTTTTTCCTCCTTTCCCTCATGCGTGGCTCACTCCTGCCTCGTGCCTCTCTGCAAGCAGATTTGCCCACACTGCACACCTCCCAGGCCCAGTCTGTCCTGTGAAGTTTAGATTAGCATTACTGGTATTAAACCCAGGGCCGTGAGCAGCAGCAGGAGACCTTGTTCCTGCCCCCGCAATCACAGCCATAGCCGCGGGCAGGGGAGCGTGGATGTGGGTAAGGGAGCCCCATTCCGGTGTCTGTAATTATTCCCCCCATCTCTCGTGATTGCTGTGTTACCAAACTGAGCTCTGGAAGTGGGGCTTACGCATGCGGGAGCAGCCGGACCAGGAGGGGTCCACCCAGTGCCTCAGTATTCACCCCAGCCTCTCCCCGGCACCCCAGGCAGTGGCTGGCTTACAGCAAGCTCTACCAGAGCCTCGAGTTCAACAGCAGCTGCCTGCTCCACCAGATCACCAGCATCGAGTACCAGTGGGTACAGGAGCGCTTGAGGCCGGAGCAGGTGAGAGGAGACACCAGACAGGGCAGAGCTTGGGGCAGCCCAGGGGAAATGTGTCCCAAGCACCAGAGCCAGGTGCCTCTCCTCCCAGCTCCTCTTGGGGTGAATGCCAATTGTCACCAACGTGGCCAAGTTGGTGCAGTTTTCCTCCCTGTGCTCCAGAAAGGGCAGGAGATAGTGGGGTACAGGGATGCCCTGGGAGCCTGGAGACCCCAGTGGTGGGCCAGGGTGGCTGGGAGGTATTTCTGGGCAGGAACCAGCAATGGGGTCCACAGACAATGCACAGGTCAGGCAGCCCCTTCTGCCCAAAATTGATCCCTCTCTGTGTGGAGAGGCCCTCAACCTTTGCATTGACACACCCCACCCCTCCAGCATGTGAGCATCACATCAAGTCGACCACAACCCCTCCCCGAAATTAAACATGACCCAATTCTTTCTCTCCAATCCCTGCCCAGTTTCCCAGGGCATCCCAGCACCCTGCTGTGACTCTGAATTTTTCCTGTATAGCAGTGAGGTTTAAGCAGAAAGCTCAATTCAGCCCCCTTCAGGGAGAAGTTACCTAGGACATCAAGAGGGCATCCCAGAGCAGTCTAGAAATGAGGTTGAGACAGGCTCCCTCCACCTCAGTGCCATGTGCCTTCTGGCATCTCTAGCCAGGGACAGCAGCATGCGTTTCCTTCCTTCTCCCCAGAAAGCAGAGCTGGCCGAGTCCTTCCAGTCCTTGCTGACCTACGGGATCTCTCTCATCCGGAGGTACCGCATCATTTTCCCCCTCTCTGTCCCAAGGTCCACAGACAGGCTCCAGTCCTTACTCAGGTGAGTCAACTGCGGCATTTGTCAGCCAGTGTCAGCTGCGCTTGGGGTCATGGTGCTGAGCCTACCGAGATGGACAAACTTGTAATCCTTCCACCTCCTGCCACCTGTCCTTGGGGGGAAGGAGGGTGTTGAAGCTTGAGCAAAAACCYGCGAGAGCCCTTTCTGCCCCCTTCCAGGCTGCTGGCCCCATAACTGCTGTGCAACATGTCCATCCCTCCATCTGTGGTCTAGCTCCTAGTCCTGGGCTCCCCATGGGGGATTTTCTCAAGAGGAGAAGGTCTGTTTGGGCAAGGTCCCCAGGGTGGTTGTTTTTGAAGGATTTGTGCTGGGTTTCACTGGTGGTTCTCACCTTGCAGAGTCCTGGTCCAGATGTGCAAAATGAAAGCCTTCCGAGAGCTGTGCACACTCAGCCTTGACCTCCCCGAAATGGTCTCTGAGGCTCTCAAGGTACCAGGAGCAAGAGGGTCTCTCTCATCCCAGCCCCAGGGAGCTGGGACTCTGCGTCTCTCCCCTCCCATCCTTCCCCTCTCCAATGCCCATACCTCAGCCTTTCCTCCTCCAAAGGCTGCCAACCACATGGACTACCATTAGGGGAAAAATACCAGCTCCTCTTCCTCTTCAGCTCAGCTTGGAAAGTGCCACATACTGGGTCCAGGCCCCACAGTTCCCACCAGGCCACGCTGGTCCCTACCCATACCTGGAGGACAGGGAGAGCAAATGGGGTGACAGAGCTGCCTTTGCTCCTCCGCCTTCACACCAGGTCTCCTCTCTTGCAGTCAGGAACTACAGAGTGGTTTCACATGAAGAAGCAGCACCTCAAGCCCATGATGAAGGTCAGGTCCCATTTCTGCCTTTCTGAGATTACAAGAAGCAATTTGCTGGGCTTGGGGTGGCAGGCCCGAGGGATGGGAAGATGGGGATGAGACAAGACTTTTGCAGTTTTCTGATACGGTCTAGGCATTTGGGTTTCCAGCCTGAAACACCATGAGCTGTGTTACCTGCACATGCTGAGGTACATTGAAGCTTAAGACCTTGGTGCGATACTCAGGAGAACAGGAGCTGGTCCCCAGCCCAGCTACACAAGCATGGGGCAACAGTGGATGTTACTGACAACTTCCTGGTGGTCCTAAAGCAGATCTAATGATAGACCGCTACCTCACAAGCAAAAAAAACCAACTGAATGGAGCCCAGGTCATCTCAAAACCACTGCGTATCCAAAATAAGCTCTTCCTTCCTTTGCAGAGCATGGAGGAGAATGGCAAAGCCCTAGCCAAACTCCTTGTGGAGGTGATAGGAGATCTCCAACAGTGTAACAAAATCTGGAATAAATTCTTCATCAGGTAGGTTTTGGAGGTAGATCTCTCCTTGTCCACCTTCCATGGGGCCAAGAGCCACAGAACACTTTGACACCTCATTCTTCATCTCAGGCTCCACAATTAATGCCTGTAAAAGGGAATCTGCAGGAATAAACCCAAGCTGTGAGACCCAGGAGACAGGAAATCTCCTCTTGGGGGTCTCAGGAAGGAACAGATATTAACTACTGACTTCCTCATCTTCCAGTGGTCCCTCTTAGAAGACCTCTTAGAGCTATGACACCATTACTGTGCTGTTTTCGCTCTTACACCAAGGACATGGGCTGGGCAGGGATTGCTGGGCTGGGTTTGCTGCCTAGGTCTGGCAGACTCCTGACTCCCTGTTTCTCTCTTGCAGCACCTTGAAACTGAATGTCTTCTCTATTGCCTACCTGGAACTGGAGAGCCTGGTGAGCAAGTCTGGGCTGCTCTGTAATCATGGGACTAAAAATTAAAGCCAGGCTGAGACTTTTAGCCCTCCCTCAGGCTTGGCTTCCTGCAACTGACTGTTGCAAGTCTGTAAAGTGAGCAAGCCAGGGAAATTCTCAGAGTCTTTACCTGCAGGCCCATTAAGTGACTATAATCTGTTCTGTCCCTCTGTTTGCTTGACCCACTGAATTTCCTGAAATGCCAGCCAAAAGGAAGGGGAGTCCCTGGAGCTGACCCTCACCTCATGGCTCCTGAGATTCCCAGAATAGTCCAAGGCTTACTGGTCTGACTCTCGCTAACACCTCTCCCGCCATGAGATGCCCACCTTTTCCCCTTTCATCATTGCTAGGTTGCAGAGCACGTACAGGAGCAGCTGAGTGAGATCGACAGCAGCATGTCCAAGCCCACGGCTGAGAGCCTTTTCCAGCTTTACATGAGCCTGCAGGAGCTCTATCGGATGAAGGACTTCCTCCCAAACAGGTACCGACCCATTCGGGCTGAGCCCTGATCAGCACGGGAGAGAGAGGAAATGCTTGAGGGTGGGAATGAGCTGACTGTTTGGCTCTCCTGGAGGCAGGATGCTCTTTGGACTGGACCAGCCTGTTAAGGCTGATCTCCACATGGATTTAATTCAGAGGAGCTCCAGGCCCTTCGCATTCACCTCTGTCTGGATTAATTTTGGAGTGTCACTAATTACATACAAGGCAAAGAGACCAGGCTGTTGGATGTCTTGCTTTTGCTGCAAGCATCTTCAGAAGGGTTTCAGGCTTCTCTCTGAGCAGGTTTGACAGAGACCTCAGCTTCCAGACAAGCAGAGGCAGAGTCTTCTCCTTAGCATGGTGCTCATGGGGCTCTTTTTACGGGTTTATGTCCCCAGGAACTGTTGCTGGGAGGGACTGTGCTGAGGGTTCACCGGAGGCTACCTCCTCCTTGGGGCAGGGTCTCGCATCTAAGAGAAAGCAGGGTTTGTAGCCCCATGCTGTTGTGCAATTAGAGAAGCCAGGCTGGTGCCTTCGTCCACAGGGACAGGCCCTTGGCTCTCAGTGACTTCCACCAGTGGTTCAAAGAAGCTGTGCCCCAGTGGCTGCAGAAAGCCTACACAATTGCCCTGGAGAGGACGCAGAGAGCTGTCCAGATGGACCAGGTAACATGGGGAGGAGAACGCCTCCTTTGAGCCTCCTCAAAGGGACTCACCATCTCCCTCCACACACTCCCATCCAGCCTTCCTGGAGTCTTTTGCTCCCTGGCTATTTATGGTCCTCACCTCCCTCTTTGGCCTTTGCTAGCTCAAGCCTTGCAGCCTTGAGACCACCAGAGCAGCTGCCTCTTGCAGCCCAGGAGCAGACTGACTCCTGTCCCAAGTGCATAACGAAGGACTTGCTCAGCCCATGTGTTCCCGGGGCACCAGGGTCCCTGTGCCCCTTCCCTCACTGCTCTCTGGCAGCCTGTGCAGAGCAAGTGGATGAGCCTGCACTTAGTGCAATGCTGCAAATGCCACCATCGCTTTTGACCTTTGGAAAGAGAGGAGACGGGAATGCAGCCACAGGGCTGGAGGCTCCTCACTCTGCTCTTCGGTGCAGTTTGACCATGTTGAGTCGAAATATGGGAGGGCAACCAGAGCAGGGATCTTGGACTGCTCCAGCCTGCCCTCTGTGCGCTACTTCTCCATCCTTGTCTTCTCTGCTCCCCAAAGTGGCCAGGTGATGACCATGGAGACAGCATATAGGAAGGATCAGAGCCAGGGAGATCTTAAAATAAAGGTTTAGCTCTTCTGTCCGAAATGGCTTCTTCCCTGATGAACTAAGCCACATTTGCTCTCTTCGCCCACCCAGCTGATGCCCTTTGGGGAGCACAACAAGCACAGCACATCTACCGTCGACCTGTCCACCTGCTATGCCCAGATCGTGAAGACCTGGCAGCAGCTGAACTGGCCAGACCCAGAGGAAGCCTTCATGATCATGGTGAAGCTCGTGGAGGTTTGTACACCTGGATCCTGTCAGCAGAAATCGTGCTTACAGGCACCACTGGCATGAGTTTCTCTCTTGCTCTTGGAGACAGGTCCTGGTGAAGGGGACCAGYGTCCTGCCCTGCTGGGACAAGCCAGTGCTGGTCCCCTGGCTCCACAGTGATGTCTTTGCTGCCCGTTCTCCTGCTCAATCCCACTGCTTTACTCTCCAGGACATGTGCAAAATTGCCATGATGTACTGCCGGCTGGTCAAGACGAGGGCCGAAGAGCTGTCACTGCGTGAGCAGAACGAGGGCGATGCAGCCAACAGGGTTGGTATCAGGGCAGGGCCCAGGGCTCGGGGGTGGCAGGGCTGGGCAGAGAAGAAGATGAACTGCAGAGCACCCAGCCAGGAGACCCACTGTCCCAGGTCTGGCTTTCATGGAGTTGAGTGGGCATGGAGCAAGGTCTGCCACAGTTTCCATTCATATCTGTAATCCTGGAAAATCAGGAGGGAAATCACATGAGCAGAGAGAATGGGATGAGCGTTGATGGAGCCGGCAGGGGATGCACAGGGGGGGCTTGTGCTGGGACACTCTGTAGCAGACCCTTCTCCCTCAGCTCTGCATCGTGGTGAACAACATCAAGCAGCTGCGGCTGCTGATCCTGAAGCTGCCATCACAGCTGGACTGGGCCCACCTGGAGCAGCGCACAGGGGCCGTCATCAACCCGGAGCAGATCCAGCACACACTGCACAACCAGCTAGACAGCACCATCTCCTGCCTTGATCACGAGATCAGGGATGTGGTGCAAGCCCTGGCTGTGAAGGTAACCTCCTGCCACTGTCCCCCTGCCCCTCACCTGGTCCAAAGCAGGGAGGTTTAATCCAAGGTATCCTGGAGCCCACAGAGCCCAGAGCATCTTCTTCCTGCTGGGATGGGGCAGGGGTCCTATGGGATGGAGCCAAGATGGGTAGATGTAAGGGAAGATTGGGGAGGAAAACAAATCCTTAGTGCAGGACTCATCCTACAAGGAGGCTCAAGGAAGGATTTGGGCTTGGGAAAGAGGAGGCAGGACGTGTGCTGGGGTTTTTGCAGGGAGACAATGCCCTGGGTGACCACTGGACCAGGCACATGCTGTTGCAGGACGAAGGCAAAACCCAAGTGTCTCAGTGTGTTTCCTCTCTGGCAGCTGGAAGGGGGCATTGCCAGACACATCCAGGAGCTCTCAGCCTCCCACGACACCCAGGAGCCCGAGGATGTAAGTACGTGGCCCATCCTGGCCCTGCTCTTTTTGCAGCTCGCCCATGGCCCTGGGGCTGCCTGAACACCATGCCAAGGGGCTGCAGGCAGTCACAAATAATACTTGCCTGCTTGGTGGAGGCACCTGGCACCCTTTGCTGCCTCCCCCTGCCCCACAGCCCATTTCTGGGGTCCAGGGGACACACACCATGGGGTCCAGACCCCCAGATGCTTTGTCAGACACCCGTACCAGCAACTAGGATTAGACCCGAGTGCAGCCTGCCTGTGCCCTCGCTGCAGGAGCCCATCCCTGCCCTGCCAGCTCCTGCCAGCTGGCAGCTCTCTGCCCCTCTCCCAGTTAAGCCTTGCCAGATACAGCCCAGCTGGTGCCCTCCCTGACACACCGTTCCTCTTGCTGCAGTCCATCATGCCACTGATGAAGTTCCTGGAGTCAGAGCTGCAGTATCTCAATGAACATCTGGTCCAGGAGAACTTTAAAAGGTGATGGGGGGGTGGCTGGAGGCACGCCGTGGCAGGGGCCAGCAGCGCCACAGCACCCTGTCCACCGCAGGGAGAGAAGAGCTGGCTCTGCCTGAGCAAGTGGGGCTGGCAAGCCACCTTCCCCGGCCAGAGCATCCCGTGGGGCTCGGGGACATCCTCGCCTTGGGGCTGGCAGCTTAGCCCAGCAGGATGAGCCTGTTTCCTCCAGCTGTGCAAGCAGCTCTGGATTTTCCTTGGGGCATTGCTAAGCCCCTCACCCCCTGGCTGAGGACCAAGTCCCCCGTAATCCCCTACCCTATGCTAACAGCCCTTCTTCCTCACCCGGCGCAGCCTCCTCGGCCTCCTCTGGCATCACACCTTGGACGTGCTGTCGGCGGCTGCCCAGCAGCAGGTCCCCTCGGCTCAGCGCTACAAGAAGCTGCACTGCGCCCTGAAGGTATCAGGAAGGGTGGCTGCCYGGGAGCCCTGGCGTGTGGGGCAGGGCTGGCTGGGATGTACTTCGGGTACCAACTAACAATGTCCTTCTCCCCAGAGCCTGGAGCTCTGCTTTTATGCCGAGGGCTGTGGTCTGCCACTGGAGACCCTCCACACCGCAGCCTTCCTGGTAAGGCCCTGCGGAGGGGTGGCAGGCAGGAGGCTCCAACTGCCTCCATGTCTGCTGGGACTCTGGGATGGCCTTGGTCATGCTGGGGACAGGAGCAAGACAGCTCCCTGGCTGCGAGCCTGTCTGCGTGCTTGACCATCATGCCTCATCCTCCTCCTCCCAGTCGCTGGAGACCCACCTGGCCCTCTGCTCCGCCACCAGCCGCAAACTCATCCAGAAATACTTCAGCAACAGGATCCAGCAGCAGGTCAGAGCTGCCCCCAAGCCCTTCCCTTCTCTCTGCCCCAGCCGGGCCCCCTTCCTCGCACACACGAGGCTGCACGACACAACCCTGCTAGTTGAACCACCAGGTTTCCCCATCGCTATGGACTCCCCCAGCTCCAGGGGCTCTTGGGAACGGTTTCTCCCCGGTGGCGGGCAGGTTTAGGGGGGTTTAGCCAGCCAGCTGATGGGGGGAAAATTGCTCCCTCAGGCCAGAGGATCCCTCTTGCCTCCCAATGCCCGATAACGTCAGCTCAGCCTCTGCCAGACCCAGGGCATCCCCTCTCTGAGCGTGCAAGAGCCGAAACACAGCGCCCTTATTTTGTGCTGCCTCACTCAGCTGGACACCAGCTCGGAGAAGTACGGGGCCGTGACGATTAAAGTGCTCTACCGCCCTTCGGAGCAGAAGCTCCGCGTGGAGGTCCTCAACGCCGTCAACCTCATCCCCCTGGACTCCAACGGTGAGTGAGCGCCGGCTGGGGAAACCCTTCACTGCCTGGGCACCACTTGGAGTGATGAGGGCTTGTCCACTTGCTCTTGCACCCAACAAGTCTGATTTAGGGGAGAAAAGGGGTTATTTTACCGGTCTGGGGTTGCTGGTGATCCCCCATGATCTGCCAGGCAGGACACAGGCGGCACAGGGCACGCTGCCCACTCTGCCCACATCTCACCACCTTCAGTTCACAGTAATCCTGCCTGCGGCTGCGGCAAGAGCCTGCAACCAGGGCAGCTGGCAATTCCTGCCACACAAACCCCATCTCACACAAGAAAGATGGGGGGTCAAGGGACCATCTCAGGGGGCAGCTGTCATTCAGTGAGGTCTCCAGGAGAGGTCACTGCTATTTCAGTGCCTACAGCTGCTCCACGGCCGTGGCTGCTGGGCCATGTGTGGGCTGGCTTGGGGCTGCTTCAGCAATGTCCCGTGGGCTGCAAGGTGGTGGTGACAGTGGTCTGGGGTCCGTTTAATGGAAGCAAATTCCCCAAAAGTCAGGATCTGGCTAAGACTTGTGGCAGCATATCTAAGGCAGATGATGCTCCTGCCCTACCTGGGCAGGGGTCTGGGCCCCTCAGATGCTCCTGGGAAAGGCCATGCAGTGGTCCCTGGGGTGACACCGGGTGATACGAGGGGGCTCATGGTTGCACCCCTCCAGGCTCGAGCGACCCCTTCGTCCAGCTCACGCTGGAGCCGCGGCACGAGTTCCCCGAGGTGGTGGCCAGGACCACGCAGTGCAAGAAGAACGAGCTTCACCCTCTCTTCGACGAAGCCTTCGACTTGTACGTAGGGGCTGGTGCTGGCCGTCAACCTCCCCGCCCACCACCACCTCCAACCTTCTCCACCCTCCTGGTGGGAACACATGCCCGCAGTGGAGGCTGGTGTCCAGACACCCGGATGCCTGGGCCCTGCACATGGCGATGGGGCCATGCTGCATTGCRGTGCTTTGAGCTGGTTGAGGTCAGCGTGCGGCATCTGGGGAAACCCTGTCCCCATCCCTGCGGGAAGGTGGAAAGGGACTTTGGGGTCCCAGGGGGTGGGAAGTGACGGCCCCGTCCTCGCCGCTACAGCTTGATCCCCCCCGAGAAATGCCGGCAGGACGGGGCCTGCCTGCTGCTGACCGTCTTTGACTACGACACGCTGGGCACCAACGACCTGGAGGGAGAGGCCTTCTTCCCCCTGAGCCGCGTGCCAGGGCTCAACGCCGACGAGGACCAGCTCGACGGGGGCCGGGTGCCCCAGACGCGCCTCCCGCTCACCCACCCCAAGCCTGCCGGTAGGTGGAGGGGAGGGATGGCGGGGGGCGGTGCGGGGCCGGAGTGGGGGGCCACCGGCAGCCCCCAGCCTCGCCGCCCTCTCCCGCAGGCGACGAGATCCTCCGGCTGCTGGAGTCGCGCAAGGGGGACAAGGAGGCGCAGGCCTTCGTCAAGCTCCGCAAGCAGCGAGCCAAGCAGTCCAAGGAGGCGGCCTGAGCCC
>NW_020451160.1:680092-681774 GCF_003343035.1 Apteryx rowi
CCCCCCCCCCCCCCCCCGAGCTGGTGGCTGCTGTCTATCCAGTTTTTGAACTCATTTTAGCTTCATTGAGGTAGTTTCAGTCTTATTTTTCATTTTAGTCAAGTTGTTTTAGCTGAATTTTTGCTTAGCTCTGTGCGGTACCAAAAGAAATGGTACCACATGCAGAGGAGGGCCAACAACCCCAAACGATCGGAGCATAACAACTAACCCCATGGGCTAGCAGGAAAAAGAGTTTTGCAATCCATTAAAACCAATGGGAGTAAAAGCACATGGCAACAGAGCCTACCAAATGCAAGACTGAGGAGGAAGAAACCCACCTCATCATCATCATCATCATCATCATCATCATCATCATCATCATCATCAAATACGCCTCCTGGCAAGGAACTCGGGATACCAACAGCTTGCCCTAACCACACATGGGAATTAACGGATTTTTGGGGGGGGGGGGGCAGGCACTTGTGTCTACTGATTTCATTACACTACTACTGCTCTTTAATATAAATTGGGTGACTTGGAATACTGTTGTAATTGCACTAAGAACAAGTGGTTGATGCATCTTTAAAAAGTATTCATTCAACTAAAAAAAAAATAAATGCTAATTTCTGGATGTTTATAAAGAGTGTGTTCTTCTAGTTGCCAATACATGCCATCATTACGCTTATGTGTGAATGTTCATCCCTCCTGGCTGCCTGAGCACGAGGGATTAGGCAGAGCTCATATCTCCACCAGGCCTTGCTCTTGCGAAAGACAGAGCCAAATTCCTCTGCCTGGCCCAAGAATTTGGGTGCTAAAATGCTCCTGACTGAAGGGCTCTGGGGTTCTGCCATCTCCAAAGGCGTCTCCACCAGAAGGACCACATGTGGTTGGATTGTAAAGGCAAAGGGCAACCCCCCCCCCTCCCCCAAGGGGGCTTGTTGCACAAGGGAGCACRGGAACAAGTTATTGGTGGTGGGGGTGAAAGGCAGCGAGACAGACTGGCCATGGACGTGTATTTGAAAGTGGTTTTTAGATGATGCTACAGCATAGACCACCACCACCACCCCCACCCCCGACCCAGCCACAAAAGGGTCCATGGCTGCACATACACCCCGGGCACGCACGCACACACACACTGCTTTATTTTTTGTTTTCTTTTTCTTAGCAAAAAAATAAAAATTTATTGTCCTCTRAAAAAAAAAAAAATCCATCCTGCCCTTGGAAATTGTGACACAGTTTGAGTTCTTTTCAGCCCCACATGCAAATTCACTCTGCCAAGAAAAGAGTCTAAACCAGGTTTCCGACAGCCAAAACACATATTTACAGAATACGAGAGAGAGAGAGAGAGAGAGAAAAAGAGAGAGAAAGAGAGAGAGAGAGAGAGAGAACGACAGCTGAAATCACAGTTCTATACATGGAATCAACAACACATTTTACACACCACCGATTACCATTCTGCCAACTTCTACACCGACGAGGGGCGCTTCTGCCCAGCGCCCTTCCTGCTGGGAAAGCAGGGAAGAGACTGGGCCAGAATTGCCCCCAGAAATACTGCAGTGTGTATTATTATTTTTTTAACGTATACTGTATTTATTTTGTTTTAACATTGGAAGCTACAGAGTGGGGAAGCCCCAGAAATCTCTCCAATGCAGTCACTAATCTGCATGAATACTTCACTTTTAAAATACTTGGGTGTTTTTTTT
>NW_020451160.1:681889-695597 GCF_003343035.1 Apteryx rowi
GAGGAGAAAAAGGAGATAGGGAGGCTGGTGGAACAGCAACGAGTTGCTGAGTCCACTCAGCAGTCAAGGCTTCCTCACACGGTAAGGAAATCTCGTCATTGTCTCAGCCGTACAAGCCTTGCTCGTGGCTCAGGTTCAGCTTCAGAGATGTACGGAAGTATAAAACCCCTTGATACGGGAACGGCTGCAGCGAGCCCCTTCGGTGGGGCTCGTTCAAGGGAAGCGTCGTGCTTCAGCTCAGACTTTCCCCTGGTCCCTCCTGTGCCACGTGCTTCTCTGCCGCAGCTGGCATTTGGCTACGGCACCTAAGTCCGGAGACGATCTAAAAGTGATCCTGGTATCCCAAGGCGATGCAAATGCCAAACATACCCAAATTCTTTCCTGGCTATTTTCTACAGCTATATCCTTGCCCTTCGATATCTAGCTACCTAGGATATCATTGTCTTAAGCCACCTGCTTGTGTATTTTGTTTTTCCATAATAAAGTACGAGTTTATTGACCTTTAAGAATACTGTGGTTTCACAACGCAATTAAGACTCCCTTCTCCCAAATCGCAGCTCAGGAACCTCCAAGCTGCACAATTAGTCATAGAGGTCAACACTTCCAAAGCTCCCAAAAATGTGRGGAGGAAAATATCGTTATCAAGGTGGGAGTCTACGCAAGAGGGCAGGAACGGACGGAACCCAGACACCCCGGGTTCGCTCAAACGTCTTGTGAAGCAAAACTTAGTTCTGAAGCGCGACTCGGCCAAAACAGTCCCCTTAGTTCTGGTGTATTACTTCATGTCCTGTAAAAGGGAGTTTCCTGCTTCAGAAGGAAGCTCGACAGTACGTTAGAGGGGATGCACATATTAGCACCAGATTTATTTTAACAAGACCCTTCTCACACCACACACAAGCTGACCAGACTCCTAAGCCTCGGAAGCAGCGCTGCGATTACTGTTCATCCTTCCTGCCCGAGGCAGGCAGTAACAACTGCTGGAGGTGGCCAGAAATTTTCTTTTCCCCTGGCTCTCATCTCACTCGCGTAAGAAATTGTGTCATGTAAGTGGCCCCCAAAAGATTCACAAAAGATGCAAAGATCAAGTTCTCCTTTCCACCTGATGCCTAAGAAAAAAATTCACATTTCAGATACTTTTTTTTTAAGCAGCAAACAAAAATTCATAGAAACCTAAATTAAAGAAGTGTTTCTTAAAGAACCAAAGGAAAGAGAGAAAGAGTCTGCGTGTTTGTGCAAGGAGAGCGCTGGGCTACCCTGGGATGGAGGCAAGGGAAGGGGATGCGCCAGCCCAGGGCTAGTGCGGATTCCTTGGGACTGTTCTGCCAGGAGTGTGGTGGGGCAAAGGGGAGTTAAAATTTAAGGGCCACAATGAGGGAAGCTTTGAATTCTTTGGTCCTTCAGTAGAAGCTTTAAAAGAGAGAAACTGTGTTTTACACAAAAGGGAAAAAAAAAAAACAAGCTTTCTCCAGCCTGGAATTTTCCTTGCACCTCCCTGGCTAAGCAATATGCCCCCATGGAAACTGGGGAATAATATTTGTTCCCCCTTATGACCCGATAGAGCTGCATCACTCTTGAAAGTCACATTGAGACAGTGACAGATCAGTGGACAAGTTTCATCCTTGGAGAAGGAGGGACAAGGTGAAGAACGCCCAAGGGAATCGGATGGAAACCTGCAGCCAGGTGCTAGACAGTTCTGGCAAAAAAAGGGGTGTCTAAAGACAGCATCATCATGAGCCACCCCCCAGAGAGGCAGGAGAGCAGATAAACCACAAAGCTAACAAAAAAAAAAAAAAAAAAAAGTGTTACAAACCAATAGCCAAACAGGCTGATGAGCTCCGGTTCTTATAAATATTATAGACCTGATTCAAAAGTTTATTTCCTATGATTTAAGTTAGTTACAAAAATGTTTTAGTAAATTTTATCTTCATCGGGTTTTTTACTCCTCTCTCCTTTTTTCTTTTTTTTTTCTTCCTTGTTTTGTTTCTAAAAAAGAAATGTTCACATATTTTAACAAAAGGTCTTTCCTTAAGATCAGACCAAGGCAGATGTGCTGCCCCATGGCACAGACATTCAAAGGCTATAACCAAACAACATAGCCACAATAATCACCCAACAGTGTCTCTCCATAAAAAAAATTAGAAAAACTGATGCTAGTTACAATAAAATACACATGGAAAAAAAGCATTTTTACCAAAAAAACCCAAAACAAGTTAATGGGAAAAACATAAAAAAGAACTACACAGAGCTGCACTTAAGAGATCATCTGGGAATGCATATAACCCCTTCCATGCAAAGGAAGGGTAGAATTATGGAAGCAAATCTAATTATGTCTTTGCATTAAATATGAAGCTTTCTGAAAGACTCTGGTAACAGTTCAATTGTTCCTACAACAACAGTGGGCGGCTGGAGGTTCCAGTGCTTTTCCAGGTCAGGGAAGGGTAGCACAGGCAGCATCCCGTGCAAAATAATATTTAGTCACTTGAGTGGCCCTTTGGTTGAGATCCCAGCAGGTTACTGCAATCCACCTGATGTAAAAAGCCAATGGACACGCTGGTGAAGAAAGTCACAGGAAAGCTCAGGTACTAGACAGGTCTAAGCTGGTGGCGTTTCTTTTCCCTGGAGAGGAACTGCACTGGACAAGGTGTGGTTGGTACAGGACTAGTCTGAGGGATTCCCTCCTTCTTTGCCTTTCTGAAAAGATCTAAGGTAGGAAATTCATTGTAGACAAGTAAGAAGAGGATCCTAGTGAGGAGAGAGTCCCTGAGCTCCTTTGAAGGGGGTGCTTGTGGACAGAGGCCCAGAACACACTCAGCAGGTCAGAGATAGCAGTAGGAGCTGCACAGGGGTGGTGGAAAGCCCCATGCTCAGGAAAGGAGTCAGGCATAGAAAGAAACAGAAGACAGAGGGCTGGAGGACCCTGCAACATTTCTCTTGCACTGTGGAGAAGGAAGCCCGTTTCTTCTGCTTGGAGCCACTTCCTTCCTCTCTGCTGTGATGAGTTTGGCATCCCTGTCAGCAGACAGCACTGGAGTTGAGTGTCTAGTCCTCTACAACAGAGAGCCAGACTACTACCAACTCACCAGCACCTGGACAGACCGGCTGGTGAGGCTGATGAGTTACAGATTTTTAATGAGTATTTGAAATTAAAGTCCTCGTCCTTTCTAGTTCTCTTTTCTCAGGAGCCAAGTAACACATGAAACACTGCCACAGCACATGATTGGACTAACTAGCTTTAAGATTTCTCCATCAGTAACRCTTATGTATATACATAAGAAAAGTGGCTGTGTTTCTAGGTCAAAAGTGTTAATATGTTTTATGTCAAAGTCATTAGCAGCTGAGGTCAGGAAGAAGCATCTCCACAGAGGAGCATTACAAGGCAAGGAATTTACACTCTCCTCCAGTTCCAAGCAAGAATAGATTTATCAGCAGTTTGTTCCAAGCTGGGTGTTTCTCTGTCACCGCTGGCATACACTCTCACTAGCATGAGGGCTTCTGGACCCTGTAGTCCACAAGCCATCCTTGAGGTGTCAACATCAACTCTGTTCAACTAAAGCGTCCTCACACTCCCTGGAACTGTTTCATGTGTTTAAGCATCGACTATGAAACAGGCCCCTGTGGCTAAAAGAAAACTGTAATCTGGTCTGAAGCAGTAAAAAGTCTCCAGACAGCCACCAGATATGGGGGCGCTGGAGAGAACGAACCTGTGCATCCAGATTCCTTTCATAAAGGGCTTTAGTTGACACAAGGGCACTACTTCTAAGGCTGCTCAAACCTGGAACAGCCCAGCTTTATCAGCAATGAACACCTGTCATTGAATTGTTGGGCCTGGTTTGCTCTAGGTCCAATATATTTTTTCCTTTTTCTTGTTTTCATACAAATATACAAAGTGTGTGTAAAAAGAAAACAAAACTTTTAAAAAGTGAACTTTGCTGTTTAAATGACAGACAAAGTCCCTGCACATTCAGAGATTGGCAATGTGAGCCCCACCAGGCAGGGACCCAGTGGGGCTTCCATCAGAGAGGACAGCTTTAACCAAGCTGGGTCAGTGAAAGAGCAAGGAGACTGAAGACATGAACGAGTCATTTCAATCCACCTCATTCCTCCCTGTGATCTCAACTCTTCCTCTGGAAAGCACATGGAAGCCCCTCTTGCCCACTCAAAATCCTTCTGGAAATAGTCAAAAATTTGTTATCACCTAAATAGAAAAGAGGAGAAACAGACTCTTTGCAAACGGCCCTTTGATCTGTATTAAAAACAGCTCTCAAAGTTCCTCAAGAGTTAGAATTAGTGGGGCATGGGTGAGGGGCAGTTTAGATGCGGGTTGTAAAATATTAAAAAGTGCTCTGCAACTAATTTGTTTTATGTGTGTATGTGCGTGTGTGTGTGCGCATATATACATACACAAACATGCACATACACACACTCATATATACATATATATATATACACATACATATATATGTACGTATGTATAAAGTTAAAAAGTTCTATACGATATGATTAGACCAAGTGTCCTTGGAAGGTCACGACTGGAGAGAATGGGGCCTGTTGGGATGGCAGATGGGGCACTCGCCCTCCTCGGCGCATGTTTCACACAGCACAGCATGTTGGCACGGTAACACCACCCGGTTCTCTTCCTGACACTTAAGGCATTTCATTGATTGCATCTGAAATACCGCCTGCAAGAGAGGGGGACAGGGCAAAACATAAGCAAAGTCACAAAGCAAAAGGGCTCCCATCCTGTACTACAGAGTTCGGGGAACGGGGAAGAGGCAGCAGGGGAAGGACTTGCAGCTGTCTGCCCATTTTGTTTATACAGACATACACACACACACACAAGCACACACACACCCGTGCATGTGTGCACACACACATTTTTATATATACATATATATAATACAAATATAAAATACATATAAAAAGGAGGTCTGCTATCTGTGGGAGCAGAGGCAACAAGGCCCTACCCTGTGATCCCTGGCACTCACCTTATCAACTTTCTCCAAGTTTGCCCGCAGCTGTTTCTGAAGTGTATAAAGTGAAGAGAGCGAGAGAGTTTCCAGGTCAGAGAAAGAGCGCAGAAACTGAGGGTCCTGGCCTGCGTGGATCCTCTCCAGCTCCTCCTGCAGTTTCTTCACTTGCAGCTCCAAGGCTTCCCTCTGCTCCCGGGCCAGTTCACATTCCATGTTAGCTGTGTTGGCGCGATCATTTGCTTCCTCTGCCTCCTTTTTCCAAGCATCACAGGCCTGCAAGTTTCAGCAAAGAGGGTAAAATAAGAATCAGTTTGAAAACTTGGTCAGCATCAAAGAGAATATCCTAGGCAAAAATATGCATTTCCATACACTCCTTAGCAGGAATGTATTCTGTCCTATCTGCCCTGTCCCTGAATTCTGAAACAGCCTTGAAACCTTTTCTTCAAAACACTGCTCGTTCTGGATAACCTATCCAAGTGGAATTGCAGTTCTACATATTTGGCTCACTCAGTTAAGGGAATGAACTTTGCATACTGGTAAACTGTCATAGATTTAAGTCAATCACCAGGTCTAAGAGACTCTCAAACACTTCAGCGCAGCCATTATGACACCTAGCCTTACACTTCCAGCATCTGAACGTCAGGCACATTGATTCACTCTTTCCTTCCCAAGGGTAGGAGTGAACAAGAACGCTTAAGAGAATCTGTTTATAAAACCTATAGCCCTTCACATCATCTCAACATCTGCAAAGCCTCCTGTTTAAAAGGCTGACACCCTCCCATTACTTTACTCTCCCCAATCCCTCTTGCCCAGGTACCTGTTTGGCTTGTTTCCAAGACTCTTCCCACTGCTTTATTGTGCTGTTGGCTTCATCCAGTTCTTGTCGTAGCCGTGCCAGCTCCGCAGCACCTGGACCTGACAGAAATGCAGGTGAGGTACTGGGCGAAAAACTCCCCGAAGCAAAGTGTTCCCATATGCTGCTGTTCATCCCATTTAAACCTGTTTCACAGGGAAATAGAGAGGGTTATGTCAAAGGTGCTGGCAATTTCCCCATTTCCTCCCTACCCCTGTGAAGTCCAGGATTCAAAGTGTGTATTTCAGAAAAAGAAAACTATCTCAAGAATCACTTTCATTCCCAGGACCCAGGAGTCCGTTACAGGGAGACTTCATAGGGGAAGTTTCACACCTTTAAGCCTCCTCTTTTATAATTCAGAGAGGGACTGAGAAACTCAGCAGAGGCAACTTTTGAACCAGGTTGGTTTTAGAAGCATCTATGTTACAGCTGATTTGACTAACAACTCAAATTCCCCTTCTCATATGAGAAGGTCTTTGAACTGCTTAATACCTTCTCACTCTTCTGTGCAGCAGAGACATTAGTGTTGGTGAACAGAGTGGTTTTTGGCTCACATAGCCAACTCAGGTAGGGTTTCCTCTCACATTACGCTTGTTTG
The DNA here is from genome assembly GCF_003343035.1 of Apteryx rowi. NCBI lineage: Eukaryota > Metazoa > Chordata > Aves > Apterygiformes > Apterygidae > Apteryx > Apteryx rowi. The sequence continues at coordinate 688,311 of NW_020451160.1, forward strand.
GGGCCTTTACATCACTTCTGCTTTTGTGTCTTCAGCTTGGTCCTTTTTGAGTCTCTCTTCCCAAATAGCCAGACTAAAATGCTCCAGCATCACTGCTGTTTGCATATGCAAAAAAACACAGAACTAACTGGAAAACCGTGTTTGTAAAGAATTGGAGGCAGTGGTGTATATATACCAGCTTCATTCCCTGTTGAGTCCCAGCATAAAGCTAGTGACTGGGGCTGGAGGAAGACTAACCAGTCACTTCCCCATTTCAGTGCGTTCAAATCATTTCCCTCCTCAGGATCAAGTACAAGGCTTAGGAGACAAAGTAGCCGAAAACCTGTTGTAAACAAAACTGCCTATTTTTTCCACAGAATCCAAGGCATGTGCTCTTTTAATAAGAAAACATACATTTACTCAAAATAAGCATACGCAGTCTGTACTTGAGGGACAACTGACAGGAAAAGCTCATATCCAGACAGAGCTACAGAGTGATCCAGACTCAACTGCCCACAGATACACACCAGTTTAAAGGAGGAGTTATTTTCATCTAAAGAGTTGTTAACCACTGGGTGCAGACATTCCTAAATCCAGTTGCATTTGATAAATCAAATTAGCCTAATGTGGTTAGAAACTCATCTTACAGAAGCCAAACTGACTGTCTGTAAGTAAGCCCTGAGGCAAATGGCCTCTCATTGAGGCCAAGAGTAGTAAACTGCTAAACAACTTGCTTCTTCTGAAATTAAAACAAGACTTTTTAAGAAGTTTTCCTTTTCTTACTGAAACTGGGATGAACAGCCAGCCTCAACACTAATTAATAGCAGAGATGTCTTCTGATGTCTCGTCTCTTATTACTGTGATTGTAAAAGCTGTTAAAGCCAAATAGCAATTGCAAAGCATGGAAGCATGGTTTTGTCCTGTGCAAACAAGGGATATAATTACACAGATAAGTGCATGGAACAATAGGTTACAGAAGCATGTAATCATTTTATTGTGTTAAGCTGTACATTACAGATTAAAGCATACCTAAAATTTGAAGCAGCATTTACTTCTAGTAAAGACAGAAAGAGCTAATATTTACTGTCACTAATACAGAAATCAGCAGAGCAAGTATTACTATAGCCTTGAGCCCAAACAATTTTATTTCTCAAGGTAACCCTGCATCTTGATAATAAAACAGATCTGGTTCCTCAGCTCCCAGTTCTGCCTCGTTTGTACTGAGGAAGGCTCCATACCAGTTTCCCTGCGCTTCACAGTCCCTTGTAGAGGAAACAGTCCCTCAAATAGGAAAGAAAGGGGTAAAAGGGATGTAGCTGGAGCACTGTAACCTTTTGCTGAGTCCACACTGCAAAACGATCTGTGCAGGGCACCAACCAGGAAAAAAAATACTATGATCTAAGTCTGCTCTCAAGCTCCCAGAAGCCAATCTACCCTACCAGCATTCCCAAGGGCACACTGCAGTCCCCACCTCAACTAAGCCAAGCTGAGGACCCAACACTGAGTATCAAGTAAAGTGAAATCACAGTACATCACTGGTGGCAGAAAAGGGCTGAGCTCTTTTCCCTAAAGGTCATTATCAGAGCAAGTCATGACCTGTCACTTTTTCCTCAGTCTAGAAGGATAGAGAGCAGAGGGATTTGCTCCCTTGCTCACAGGGAGCTAGCTGATTCTTGGTAAAGCAGCTGCTACTACTGTTGCTGTTCTCACAGGAAAAAGAGATATAAATGGCAGCAGTGAAACAATACATTAAAATTAAAACTAACTTAAAAGAAAATACTTACATGGCACAGACAGGCATGTACATGGGACACACACACTGTGCATTTACCTAATGATCCATGAGAAGCTGATGTCCCCAGGAACGTGTTTTCTGATTGGCTTAAGTGTCCCTGGGGCTGATGGAGGAAATGCGATGAGAGGCTGACCGGTGGAGAAGGAGAGGCAGAGTGAAAGGAGGCAGAGCTTCCAAGGGACCCGGGGATATTTACAGGAGCAGAACTTTGCAGCAAACTCCCACCTGGACAAAGAACACACAGAGAGGATGGCTATGTATGACCATGAGGTATGGGCCAGAGCACAGCACAGGAGTTCAGAGCAGGAGGTGTTAGCTTCCCTCTCTCCTCCCTAAGCCCTGGGGATTCCTTCCGCTTCTCTTTATGTTTCATCCCCCTTTCAGCCTTGAGAAGCAGCACTGAAGCTGCCATCCCATTAGGCACCAGTGAAAAGACCCTCCAGTATTCAATGGCCTACTTGTTTATTGGCCAAAGCCATGAAAGGTTTTCCGAGCACAGTTCAGTCCCTAGCTGTCTAGAGACGACGAATTTGATATTTTGTGAATGGCTTTGTGATGCAAATTTCACTTCCAAAACATCCTCCTCTGCCTATAATACCTCCAAATAACCCATAGTGAAAGAGACTACCATGCCGGGTCAGGTCACAACCTTAACTACCAAAAAACAGCGACTAGCTTTAGACATACTTGAAAGCTTGGATCTTCCAGTAACAAACAAATGGGGGAAAAAAGAAAACCCACACCCAAAAACCAACCTCCAAAGACATCACACTTCCCTTACACAAGAGGTCAGTCTGCCTGCCGCATACAGGCTGAGGGATATCTCAGCTCTGTTCTCCACTCTCTTTTGATCTCCCTTCTTAGAAGACTACCAGTTAACATCCAGACCTGGAGGGAACAGATTGTCCACACTGCTTTTCCCTCTAAGCCATTGCAGATAGATAGCAGCATAAGCTGGGCTATCAGCATAAATACACAGTAAACTCTAATGAGGTTGCTGATCTTTGGCAGGGAAATGGAAGTGATATTCTTTAGTGCTCCTTCCACAGAACAACTTTCATACTGCAATACAATTTCAAGCAGTAGTTCCCTTGGCAACCACCAAGACAACCAATGTTAGCTCCCATTCAAAACCTGTCTCACAGAGCAAGGGTAGCCAGAAACTACAGCCACTTCCAAAAAGCTATGAGACACTTCGTTTTCCCCCTGGACAGTCACTAGAGACAGGTAAGAGAGGCCTTAGCCTAACCTCTGCATGTTAAAGATGAGACAAACATAGGAATCAAAATCAGCAGACCGTGATGACACTCTGACAGATGGATAGCAGTACCAGGTCAGCGAGTTTCCTGTTACCGTTAGGGAGAATTTTCTGCTTACGATGCAAATTGTTATACTTTGACCAGCTTTTAAAAGCCATCAGATGCCTTCTAGATTCCACTTACACACTAAAAAACCCCAAGATATCAAGCAAGTCCCATTCAGTCTCAAGAAACATCCCCAAGACACCTGGGCCCAATGGCAAGAACTCAGCTCTGCTAGTCAGCAAGGGCAAGCTTGCACTTGGAAGATGCTCAGTGGTTGCCAGAGTTTGTTATAATTGCTGTTTTAATGTCAAGTTTATTTTGGGGGTTGGTTTTAGAGCTCTACTGGGCTGGCTCCGCTTAGGTGACTGGGCAACACTGCTTGGCAGAAGATAAAGAAAGCTCTGTTGCTTTCATGTACCTATCATGATGCCACTTGTGTGGGGCACTGTGCTGCTGTCAAATGTCTTCTCCAGGGCAGCCACTCCGAATTCATTCAGGTCCAGGTCATCCAAGGCAGACTCTGCCAGACACAGAGGTACCAATTATGTTATAAAGGACCAACAACTTCAAGAGATAGGACGGCCCAAAGAGCCTACATGCAGAGGAGCCTCTGCTCCCTGTCTGTCAGTCTGCACAGCCCTACTCTCCATCCTGTGCAACACTGCTGTTAAATGATTTGGCAGAAGCATCATGGGCAGCTTTTCAGTTCAGGTTCTTTTGCCTGATCTGACTTTCCAAGGTTTTGTCTCAAAGTGCTCCCAAGTGTTACACATAAACAAAAATTTGATGAAATAACAGTGGTCCCCACAAATCTTCCCCAAACCGCTCTTTTGAGTCTGTCCATAATACGCGAGAACACTGGCCTATGACATGTTTGGATCTGGCTGATGCTTTGCCCCTACTTTGCTGAAGAGCCRCTCGGGAAAGGAATACCAGCAGAAGGGAACACTGCAAAAATCAGCTCTGAGGTCCAAAGGCAAAATAAAGTAAAGAAAGCTTATGCAATGCCTGCAAATGTTATATCTATTCGAATGTGCCTCATCACTAATCTTGATCAATATAACTTCATCCCACACAGGCCCACTCACTGCTATTATTATTTTTAATCAATGTAGTGACTTCACCTCAGAAACATTAGATCATAAAACAGGTTACCAAAAAATTGTACCTATCTAAAAGGAGCGATTCTTCTCTCCAGAATCTCCCGTTCTCCTTTTTYCTCACAGCCTCTGTCCCATACCCTGTGAAGGGCAAGTCCTTGCAAGCTACCTGGTGGTAGTCCTTACTATAAAATTGTCATTTGCAATATAAAAGGTTTCGCTGTGGAAAACATCCCAGTGATTTCCTGCCTGCTCTGAACCCTCTTTGTCACTTTGACAAACCTAAACCTAAGGCTCTTTAGAGCATCTGACCCTCTGAATTCAGAATAAGTGGCACACAGGCCTTCTTATTGGTCCTCTGGGTTAATTTCATCCATAATGTCCCACAGAAAACGTCAGATATGCTAGAGTCACAGAAGAAGCAAGCCTACGGCTTCAAGAATCTGCCAACACTGAAACACATGACAAACTGGAGTTCACTGTGACATCCACGCTATTCCAGTTCTCATACCTGGAGATCCACATCTGAGGAAGCCCTGTTAGCGTAAGTAAAAAGGCAAAGTTACCTATGACGGACTCAACGGTGTCACTGGTTGGGTAGAAAGGAAGGGCATTGGCATTCATGCCTGGTATGCTGCTGGTGCCAGCAGGGCTTGGTGGTGTTGCAGCCAGACTGGAGGTGATACTGGAGGAGATGCTGGATGTCAGTGGGCTCCCCACTGGGAGAATCCCCAATATGTCCTGAAACAAGAGTTTTAAGAGGTAAAGGGGTAGGAAATGAAACATCTCTATAGAAAAATCCCATCAGAAACACGCAGGAATGAGTCAAAGATCAGCAGCAAACCTGTTTCTGCCTGCTTCCAACCTGACAGATGGCTGGTGCCACCACTGGGCTGGGGGTGGGGGGAGAGATTAACAGCTTTTCTTTAATTTCTGCAGACTGTTTCTTTTCAGTATTACAAAGATCCTTCAGGATGCCTGAGAATTAACTCCCGTGACCCACAGGTTGCACGCAATCATAGGTATGGGTCATACAATCACTCACTTAGACTTAGCTCAGCACATGACTTAGAGCWTGATATTAAATTCTCTTTGTTGGATCCTTGAACTTAGATGACTCTAGAGATCCATTCCAGCTTTATTTTCTGTAATTTGGAGACTCTCTCTGACACTGGCCAGACCCATGAATCTATCTTGAAATCGTGCAAGCGTGGCCATTCACAAATAACCCCTCCAGCCCCCATCCCATCTTCATAAAGTAAGCCCCTAAGTTGAGCGTCCCTAACGGTGTCTAGACTGTCATTTCTCCCTACAGAGCTGCCTGGATCCACAGAGCTTTCTAGCATYCTTGTGTATAGAGGGGTGAGCACCAAGCCAGGTGCAGAGCCTGCTAGCCGCACCATACCTGTTTGGGCTGTAACAAGGGTTGCTCCTGGCTCCTGTGTTCCAGTGAATGGGATTTCATTTTCGCTTGCTGTGGTAAATAAACAGAACAAAACATAAGCAGGGGAATTAGCAGCAAAAYTAAAAATGGCTGACTGCTGGCTTTGGAGCAGCCATGGGAAACATGCACAGTCCCCTCCTCTCTTGCCCTGGACACTAGAGAACTCAGAGAGCAGGAGAGCATAGCAAACTAAGAACATCCCAACCAATCTGCTTTCTAGATATCAAGACGTCCCCCTTTGAGTTATGCAAAGACTTGTCACAATCGCACTTGCATTCAGTGCTGCTAGTCCTCTGCTAACACAAAGGACATCTTAAGAACCAAGACCAAAACTGAACTATTTTGCCTTGATACAAATAACTCATCAGCCCTACCAGTATCTAATAAAAAGAGCCAGAACTGGTCAGAGGCACACACTATACATACATATATACGTGTATGCACACGCGCACGTGTGTATATAAATACTTTTTTTTTTTTCAACTTTGGGAAAATAAAGTATGCAGATTATTTTTTCCTCAAACTTTTCCAGCTCCCAACTAGGACTGCATAGTTTATAGAAGAACAGAACAAGAAATAGTGTCAAGGGGAACACAAAATAATGGGGAAGAATCTGGATAAAGCCCTCAAATTCCCTTTGCCATTAAGAAAAAAATAAAGCAATAACTAACCAATCTTAAAAGCCTGGAGCTCAAAGCTATAAAACATAAGTGAGGTCAAGGCTGTCTGGAATTTCAAAACTGCACAAATGCCAACACGGATTTAGAGTTCCATTACGCAGCATAAAAATTAAGGACCTTCCTGTACTATGCTCTTAACGGATTTCAACCCTCTTGCCTCAAGACACCAGCCAGCTCTCAGCTACAGGAACCAGAGCTGGGAAGGAAGTGGCCTCACGAGCTTGTCACCGTGTAATGGTCTGTTCTGAAGGCCTCGTTTCTCTCCGGCTACTGCATCTGAGACAGCGGCAAGGGGAGATAAATCGCCCCCTCCAGGCACAGAAAGGGGGCAAAAACCTGCTATGAGTCAGGTCTGCTTATGTACACCCCAATCCCACCCACCCCGTCTGAATCAGAGAGCCAGTCCAGGCGCAGCAGGTCTGCTCAGTCATTTCAAACGCAGGCAGTCACCGTATCGGCAGGGGAGATCAGGCACGACGTACGACGGCAGCACATGAGACGCAGCGCTGACCTGAAGTGATATGCCTTGACTCTCTGGCTTAAGCCATCTTACAAAAATGACAAATGATAGCTGAGGAGGGACCACATATCCAGGGAGGCAAATGAGCAGCAGCAGCATTCATCCCTCGTTTTACTTAATTAAATCATTTTCTCTTTTTAGCTGTGTGCTTATGGGGAGACGGGGGGAGGCAGGGGGGTCGAGGCAAGTAGGCAGTTGAGGTACAGATGCCGAGATCCTTCTGCAGCGAGTACCACTTCCTCGCACTTCCCTGAACGCTGCACAGCGTGCGTATGTGCGGCAGRCCTGCTTCTGATCACAGGCTTGCCTTTTTTTATGGGCGCAATAGATGCGCTACACGAGTGCATCTGTGTGTGTCTGATAACATGCCTGCTAGATTATCCAACACATCCCTAGCCTGTTCGACACTCATCTGAACACAAGATGTGCTATCAGACGTCAGCAGCTAAAGCGGAGGCACATACG
>NW_020451160.1:695672-726824 GCF_003343035.1 Apteryx rowi
CCCCAACCAAGAGGCTTCCTGCCAATGTAGCTGGCACTGGTGCAGCTAAGCCTTACTGAAAGCCATAAAAAGAGAGGAAGAGGAAAACAAAACAACTCTCTATCCCCCCCCCAGTCCTGAGCTAGTCCCAAAATTCATGTAGCATCAGCGTAAAAAGGAGCAAACTGATTGTCCCCTCAAAGTCAGTCTCCTTTAGCTCCGAACAACATTAAGGGCATGCAGCAACACAAAGTCAAAGCGTACACTGAAATTCTCCAGCTCACCCTGTTGCAGTCAGGGGAAGAAAAAAGGAAGTATAAATTATGGATTAAACTGAATATTGCATGATCAGTATGGGACAAACCTAGTGTATTCTGTGTATAGACTTGGGAACACCTTCTGGTCATGGCTCTCAAGTCCTCCCAGTGCAGCTAGCATTTTCCAGCTTGCTACAACTTTTGAGACTTCGAAAAAGTATTTTTAGCCTTAACTGCTAGTTCAGCCTTATCACAAAACTATGTGGAACTGGTTAACACAAAAAGTGCATCTTCCATTCTAATAAGATAGAAACTACTTGTATTGGCTCTATCAAGAAAACTTTATAACCCTATTGCAGAGCCGAGCAGGAGTGTCTCCTACATTTTCACATGAGTGGCTGAAGTAAGGTGCCTAATTACTGGTCTAATTTACAGTGTATATGAGAATCTCTGGTGCCCACTGCAGCCAAAGGGAATTAAAGAAGATTAAAAAAAAGTAATTATAGATTAAAACAAAATTTAGATCAGGACACTTATGAGACACCTAATTTTGTACTTAGAAGCCTAGCACAGGGCAACTGTGATTACACCTGTCTGTATCTTAATAGCTATTTATTCCAGTCATTTAACACAGTCTTTTTTACTTAATTAAAAGCCACATGAGTAAGGAGATACCTGAACACGGTTTCTTTGTAGCACAGCCTCAACCCGAGACAAAAATGCTCATCATCTGGCCCTCCTTTTAAAAGCCCTATTCATACTCCATCCCCTTTCTCCTCGGCTTAGGCTTGCTGCCCATTTTCTCCAAAGCAGGGCCTCCCTGGCACCTTGCCTCCGCTGGCAGGAAACAAGGGTTCTCTCGGTCCTCGGGCTTTGGGTTCACTCCTCCTTCGCGGCAGAGGCAGCAGAGAAGGAGCACATGTTTTTTCTTTTGTTTCTAAAGAACTGCTACAAACTTCTGTGCCCGAAGTGCCAGGATCGCAGCATGGTTTGCACTTTTCCCGCAAGAACATGTTGCGTCAGTTTGCAGTTTCCTAAGCCACATCCATGTTAAGCAAAACAATAGCAGCATTTATAAGATAGCCTACATGCATATAGCTTAATCTTTATCTGTCACTAAATCATTTTAATTGGACCAAACGGTGTTCAAGACTGATCCTACTGCAAAGTTTGAGTATTTTCCCAAAGTTGTAAAAATAAATAAATAAAGCAAACCCCACAAAGTCTGCTTCTAAACCCAAACACTTTCTCCAAGATCTTGTCCGGACAGAATATTTCCACTGTTTTCCCACAGCAGTGCAATACAAACACAGCAGTATAAGCTTAATAAGGCTAGCTTCTTTAATATTACAGACAGGAGTTTAAATGAAACCAAGTTGAAAGCAACATTTCTGGCCATCGCTGTTTTCAGCAACGTAGAATAACTCAATTTAAAGGAAGTAATAGCTATTTTTAAAGAGGTGCCTGCAGAAAGATTTTCAACAAGTTCTTCAAGGAAAAAAAATCTATTACTTTTACAAACCCATTTAGAAATAACAATGGGGACTCAAACTCTGGTTTGGACACAGTTGACTTGGAAGTGATGGTACAGAGAAACTACTGGCTCTAACATCAAGAAAGGATACTCACAAAAAGAAGTTATCACTGTGAAAATGCTCACATGGCAGAAGAGATGGAAGAGATTGTTCTAGGCTTAGGGAGTAGTTTGAATAAGGCATGACACTGAGAAGGAGAAGACTGAGGAATCAGTAAGGCAAGATGACTGGGATATCCAGAAGGAATAAGAGGGAATGTCATCAGAGATGTGGGTTGGGTAAGATTACAAAGGGTTCTTCAAATAAGAATGAGGAATTTAAGTTCAACACAGAGGCCAAGGGAGAGATTCAAGGAGCTGAGTGATATGGCTGGAGAAGCAAGAGACAACTAACATGGCATTTTTAATACACCGGAGAAATGAATGGTGAAAACAGAAGACAAGCCAAAATCACGGAGATCAAGGTAAGAGTTCAGAGTGAGAACAGAGAGGAAAGGATGAGTTTCCATGACACAATACAGCAAAAGACCAGCAACTCTTGGCAAGGACCTGAATATGGAAAAAGAAAGAGCAAGAAGTGATATGTAGGAAGCTACCCAAGGTCGACACAAGACAGAAGTGGCCAGGAGTTAGGAGAGAAAAAAAAAAAAACGAAAAGAAAAAAAAAAAAGCAGCTCAACTTTTACAAACGGTGTGATAGCAGCTAGGCAGACAAGAACAGATGCAAGATGGAAGAGACTGTGAGAGGTTGAAAGCAACAGCATAGATCTGAGAACTGCTAATGAAAGTGGTGCTTTCTCCCTTTTGCTCCTTGAAAAATACATTCAAGCTACACTGGGCAATTTCTCAGTCTTCCTCCTCCCCCCTCAGGCTCCTCCAGCCAATGTTCCCTACTAACCTGGCATTTGAAACTCTTCAAATACTCGGCCCCCACCTGATCTTCTCGCTCAAACCCAGGTGCTTTCTTGTAGCTGCCGGCTGCTGTTACTGAGTCTGGAGGAAAACCAATGCTCTCCAAGCTGTGTGGTTTTCCAATGGCGCCAGGAGGAGACCCACATATATTAGATGGGCTTCCGAGACTGCTGTTCCTACAAAGAATCTAATAGAAGGAACAAGTGTCAGGAAAGTGCAGAGAGCCAGTAGCACCGACTCAAAGAGGGGAGGTGTCCCAGGGACTAGCTCATTCACTTCACTGTTTGAGCATTGATTTTACTTATAGTCAACACAAGTGCACAAGCTTCTAGTAAACAGCAATTAAAAAACAGCAAAAACAGCAGAAGATACAGGATTTATGCAGTCCCACAATCATGGCTTTATTGTCATTGCTTTGTACTGGAGTGCAGATTTATAAAAGCCAAACTACAGCTCTAGAGACATTTACTATTCCTGAGGCCTCAGATGTGACCGATCATGTTCCCAAACGTGACCAAAACTCTCCTCACTTTCCTTAGGCTATAGCATGATGTGGATCCTGTCTGTACTCTGAGAAGTAGCGTGAAACCTGGAAAGGTGTCATGGCAGTCAGAACAACCAAGCATATCTGAGCTACGTGTAATACTGTATTTTTTGTTTTGGAGTTGGAAATCTGGAAGTTTTAATGCAGGCACAGCCAAGTATCTACAACTGCATTTAAAAACAAACAAACAAAAAACCCACAAGGATTTTCAACCGTTCTATTCTTCGGATCGTAACCAGGGATCACGACCACATGCAACAAGGCTAGTTTTGCACTGTAGATGAAGCCACAGACAGCAGCAAAGGAGATTTAAGGTGAGTTTTAAAGAAAAAACCTATCTGGATCAAAGCAATATCCCATTTCTCTGGGATAGGAAATTATTTGCCTGCATTGGCAAGAATGACTGTTTCAAACAACATTTATACAGTTACTGCTACGACAGATTCAAATGCAGCAGTCTGGTCTGGCATTAGAAAGAGGGAGCATGCTGGGAGCATCCTACAATGTTTTGCTTTTATTTTTATACAGACATTCTGCTGTCCGCGCTTYCCTACAGTTGCAAAGTTACTACTCACTGTGGTGGAGGTGGGGCTAGTTGGCAGAGTTCCTGTTTTATTCCACACCTACAGTACAAATACAAAACAGAACAGGCCATGTGAGGCTTGCTGCCAGAGGGACCTTTTCCTTTGATTAATTAATCATGTAAAATGATCACCAGCAAAGCCATATTTGTTTGCAAGCTACATGCAGATGCCCTGTGCAGTGATGAAGTCACAGAAAGACACGTGTTGCCATTTGGCTTGTATTCAAAGATTAGGAAGGACTGTTTAAAAGACTAAAGAGCTTGAGATAGAGAAGACCTACATAGACTATTAAGTTCAAAAGATCTTCAGTCTCCTTGCAATTTTCAGAGCATTTAGATGACATATTCATAAAATGAAGGGGGTTTCTTTTTACTTCATTCCACGGGGTTATTTACTGTGAGAAAATAACATGTCCAGTCTTTTCAAGATCTATCAAGAAATCTAGTTGCAATCAAATCCACGAGAACTATTAACTGTTAGGTTGGCTTTGGTACTAATAAGTCAAAATGTCAGTTTTCCTTTTCAAAGAGAGATAATAGGATACAATGGAAGTCCTAAATGAGTTCACCTCATCTAGACCAATTTCAAATGAGTTAAGCTCATGTCATTTTATCTTCTCAACATCTCAACCATTTGGAAAGGTTACACACTTCAACAACAGGGCAAATAAGAAAAGACTAAATCATAATGAACAAAAAACCAAGCGGGCTTTTTCTTGCTTGACTAATATATTTTGTCTGTTTCAGTGCTATGGACGGCACAGGGAAATTGCTTGACTGTAAATTCTGAYGAAACCACTATTGGAAGGAACAGCAGAATATTTTGGGCAAAAATCAAGTAGTCCAGCTTTCCACATGCATCTAATCTGTGTGTATCTGTTTAGCAGTTCAAAAATCTCTATTCTTGTTCATACAACTAAAATAAAGTACCTACTAACACTTTGGGGCATTACTTAAGCATATTGCAGACTCTAGCCCTCTCCAGAAGAAGGATGGGGAAGGAATCAAGGATATCCTAGAATGCAGCACACAATAGGCACAGGCTAAGCCTCTGAGATTACACATGTAAACAAACTCAATTGTCATTATGAACTTTAGCTTGTATTGGCTCACAGCCTTTAATGAAAGTACTTGGAAACTGAGCCCAATATGTACCTCCAGACAAGAAGGAGTTGGACTAGATGTACAGATGCATTCCACTTTCCTTAAAGCATATCAACAAGTTTGGCACAGAAAGGAAGGCTTAGAGATTTTATAGGTGAGGGGACAGCATCTAGGACTAAAACCACTGAATACTATAGTACTATATAGCATACACTCCAAACAAAAAGCTTCCTCTAAGAAGTGGGGAGCTCAGACTTAAAACAGAAGTCAAATCCTTTGGGCTTTTAGATTTCTCTTCTTGGGCAGAAGAAATACAATGACTCAGAGAAATGCAGATTTATAAAGTAGGGACAAGGCTTCCCTGCAGTGCTACCTACATTGCTCAGGTCTGGGGCATGTGGACTGGAAGGGCTCACTGGAACAGAATCACCAGCTGCTGATGGCATATACATCACAGGGCCTGTCTGTGTTGGGCTGGACACAGCTGAGGATTGCTGTAAATCTTCATTGAGAGGAGGCTCTGGAAGAAATAAAAGCACATGAAACATTGTTCAAAGCTGTACAGTTGCAACAGACTACAAGACGTTTAGGAACAAGAATAGCTAGATACTCTTGAGAGAAGAAATATTCCACTAACGCCTACTTAGAAGTAATATAAAAATAAGGAGAAATCTTATCTGGCAAATGAATACTTCTTATCTAATATTCCTCACATTATTACTGTCACCACTTGTACAATCTGCTGCTCTTCAGCCTGTTAATGCTGCTCCAGAATTATCTTTCCTGAGTGAATTGTGTTATTCATTCAGCTGTCCTGAACTAAGCAGAACTTCCTTCTTTGCTAGGCACAAAGCTGATGGGTGTGTTATAATTAGCTGAGGAAGCTAAGTTTCCATCTGCTCGCGGTACAAACCATTACAGAAAAAGTAACGTACACAGAAAGGCATACAACTGCCAGATACACAAAAAGAAAATGTCATGGGCTTGGAGAGGGGAGTTGAAATGCTGTAGGGCCGTAATATTTACATCTAATATAACTCATCATCTTTACAAAAGCTACAGGACAAACCTTATGCCTATATTGCAGTATCTTAAAAGCACTGATCACAGTTTTAAGCTTTTATACATTTCTTGTTAATAATCAGCAGAATTCATGCTGAGATCATACAAAATAAATGGACTCCTGTTATTTTAAGTCAGTTAGGTCCTCAATGTTCACCTTGGGAAGAGGACAGTGCTGCACAGTTCTGTAGAAAGTCACAAGAAATAACCATGACAGAATACTAAGTGGCCACTGAATGTTACTATGGCTTTAAAGAAATACAGTATCAAGTGCAGTAATCTAGCTATGAATAAAGCATCTCCTAAACAAAAAAATACTATGCTATATACAAGGGATCTTGTTGAACACTATTTCTTTATTAAGATCTCATTCTCTCTTAAGCTTGCTGGATCTTACAGTGGAATTGTACTACTGTGTTTTGGGCTTCATAGCTCACAGCCCTAGCTATAATTACTGCTTGACTACAAGGCTTCCTATAAAAGCAACTCTGTAAACRGTGCTGAACTCACTCTCACCAATTCCTTGACAAAGGCAGCAATTACTAATCCCACCATTTACAAAGGATAATCAAATAACAGTGAGATTTGCTCAAGGCCATGAAGTGAGTCAGTATCAGAGCCCATCTAGTGACTTACTAGTAACCTGCTCTAATTACTGCAAATTCTACACTGAGACTGGAGTGCAGAAACTGAGTAGGAGCAGTAGGAGGGCTGGGAGCTAACCATTATCTATAAATGGTGATACACATCTGAATACAGAATTCTCACGACAAAATAGCATAACTAGTTTACAGATGATGAAAACGAAGACTGAAATAACACTCTAAATTAGACAGCTAGTGAAAGTGGAATGAATTTGAGGAAAAGTAGACAAAAAGCAGCATGTTTTTCTTCTCCAACCTCCTTAAAGATTTAAACTCTAAGCAAAACATCAAAAATTGTAAAATAATGTTTTATTTTAAAAATGGATGAACACCTTATCTGTAGTAGTTAGCAATTTTATCCTCAGCTTTTCATAAGACACTTTGCAACTTAGCTATGTCACAGTCCAAGTGCGTACAAGAAGCAGCTCTCATTCTGTTTCATAGTCCTTCTAAGCTCTGACATACAGAGAGCTGAGCGAGCGTGACACAACAGAGGGAGAGATGCTTCAAGAAACAATGCACTGAGAGCTAGGGGCTGAGCCCTACAGATCACCTACTGCCTTCAGCTCTGATAACACCTCCCAAAATAGCAGTTTTACAGGAATAATCAAAGTTGAAGTGTTTTCAAAAACCAGGCTGCATGAAAGCTCTAGCTTTGTGCCCTTCAACCTATCTACTCCAGCCAGAAGCCCTCCATAGCTCAAACATCCCTGAAAGATGAGAGAAGCAGCCCACGTACGTTCTACATGTGCAAAGGCACAGAAGGGTCCTCGGGGACAGCTGCCAGACTGCTGCATATCATTGCACTTGGTGGATTTGTAGATCTGAGGATGGGAAAAAATAAAACAAAACAGACATGAACAGGCAAACCAGTGACCAGCAGCCCAGGTATTAGAGTACTGAGAAGAGACTCAACAGCAAGACAGAAAGACAGACAAAAGGCACAGAGGCCAGCAGATTTCAGGGTGACCATTTCAGTGCTTTGAAGAAAGAAAAACCCACAATAGTTAAGAAAACAGCAAAATTTGCCCAACACAGCTAAGCTCACCCAAAGATCACCCCACCACAGGTCTGCTCACCCAAAAGGCACCATTTGCCATAAAGTCCCTCAATCTCCCTAGGAGCTCCATGGATATAAAAATGGTTCAAGATAGGAAATAGTTGACAGATGACAGCACAGAAAGCTACAGGGTTTTTGCAAGGGTAGTGACAAACCGTTGACAGTGATTGTAGGAAATGGATTATTCCCCTTCCCCCCAGTTTGACAGGCGGTGACTACGGTTACTTTGCAGATACAGGCCCAACAAAGCTTTTCAACACTGTAACATGAAGCAGACTGGGACAAGGTCTTAATTACACTTTTTGTAAGGATACCAAAATGCTCTGGGCCTGCTCACATTAGCAACTGGGCAGTTTTTAGCACCAGCTCATGGATATCTGTGGCTTAGTGTGATTCTCATCAACCAAGAATGCTTCTAAAGGAAAAAATGTTGTATGCTCACCTGCAGACCCACTTCCTGCTTTTAAAGGACCCCAACACATGAGTCTGCTCTCTTACAACTTTTTCCTCCCCATACTTCTCCTACCTCCTCCCATAAGTTCTACCTAATGAAAAGGCACCCTGTCAAGCAGCTCAGCTTCCGCTTACTTCCAACATGCAGTTTCTCTGTATCCCAGGACCACACTGCAAGCAGCCCATATATTCTCCTAGTTGGCACATAAACATATCTCATAAGCCTGGAAAGCTTTTGCTTTTCTAGTCAGCTACCAAACAGACCACACAGGTTACTGTACCTCTGGGTGGAACTGCTGTTCTGTGCGAGTGTGGCAGTATTGGCATGAGTCTCCATTCTCACACTTACTGGGATCTCCCCACTCATCTCCATGTTTCACGCTGGGACACGGCGAAGATCTGTTTAAATAAGGTAGCAGTGGAATGCATCAGATGCGTGGTTTTTGAGCTTTGCTTCCTCAACTGGCAAACAGGTTCAGTTGCCCCTCTCTGCTGTAYGCTGTTTGCCTGGCTGCTGCTCCCCCAGCCCCCACCCTGCTGCTACTGCATCCTCCTCCTCCTCCTCCAGTTTCCTAATGAAAGAAACATGGTTTAACTCTCCGTCTGAAACGGAATACAACTTGAACCACCCTAACTTAACCATATTAGCCGCTGATGTGATTAGTGTTGGAGATGCTGGGTCTGTTTTCTGTTTTGGAACTCTACATTCATAGAAAGCTAATAAGTTAATTGGCTAATCCTGAAACACATAATACCCTTACACTGCTATGTTTCCAGGGTTATAGTGTAGCCACGTGGAAAAGAGGCTGAGTCAGGTCACTGGGGAAAAGGCAAACCCATTTCCTTTCTCCCAGCTGGGAACCAGTTCTGTTTCCCAGGTCTGAATTTTTGCTGTGACCTACTTCCCCTGCTCTTTACGCTCTTACCCATTCCCTCAAACAACAGCAGAGGGAAGCAGATAGCAGCAGCAGAAGCCTGCACTGAAGAGGCAGCCACATCAGCTGGGGGTGGGGAAAAAGCAATACAGAAGTGAATGGAGATCATAAGGCAAGAAGCCTTCACCTCGTCCCTCCTCAAAGGGCCCAGACAGGGGCAGAAAGCAGATGGCTCTTGCCTAAGGACTGGCTTGGAGTTTCCGTTTCTACTGATGGTGTTGGGATTAATGTTTCTCTGATTTTTACAGGATTTCAGCATGAATTCAAAAATTTCTGCGAATGTTGGGGGTGGGGAAGGGAAGTGAGAACATCCATGGTATTTTCTCTCCTGGCTTTCTGGTCTGCTCTTACGTTTTTCAAAAAGGAACTAAGGAAAAGCCCCACTGAGACCACAACAAAAGCTCTGTTGTGTTGGAGGAAACGAGGGCCTGTAACTTGGACAAAATGTGTTCAGGGAGAAGCAGCATGCTGAAAAATCCAGCAACAGATGAGTGACGAGAACACCCTGGTGCCTCAAAAGCACAATCTTTAGCAGTTGGTTAGGAATGCATGTCCAGCTACAGCACTCATCACACTGCGCCTCACAATCCCCATCACCAGGCACACATGACAAACAGCTTGATGATTCTGAATCCTTTACCCATGAAAGCATTGCTGTGCGAGTTTGTTTCTAGATGGGGATTAAATCCTTCTTTTGTTTTCTTCTTCCTGCACTTTTTTTCCCACAGCAGGAGTTTATAAAGTAAGGGGGAAAATTAGACACAGGTTCTGTTCACCATAAAACCAGAGATGTAACATGATTTGGCAGCACAGTTAGAGATGTTGGTTCTTCTATAATGCAAAACTCCCAGCTTAGTGTGTTATCCCAGTTCCTAAGCAGGAGTAACAGTCCATTAGGTCCATCAGTATAGGCCTTAAAGGCGCACTAAAAACTATCTAGTGGAGCAAATACTAGATCCTTCCTTACAGGCCTCTACTACACCTCACCACTCAGCTGGGAAACAGAAGACCCAGGAGCAGGGTACCTGTATTTGTGTTTTCTTGGGCTTCTTCTTCTATCTTTGCTATTGTGGTAGTAGGGACAGGCATAACCCTGGCGACAGAGACGAGGGGGTTTCTTACATTGCTCTGTCTTGTAATTTCCCAACACGTATGTTGTATCTGTGAAAGAAGCAACTGGTTAGCGGGAGATCACTATGATCTGTATTTATTATACAAAAGCATTTGATGGGAGCAAACACTCCACGAACACCAGACCTCCCCAGCCCCACAGACCTTAAGGGACTCACCTTGCCACCTCGGCTCCTCACTGAGTATCTTCTCTATCATTGCATGGCTAGCAGCGACTGCAGACTGGCCCTCTATGCCACCTTCTGATGTAGTCTGACCATTCTGCAAAGCTTCCATGGCCTGAAGCTCCCTTAGTGGACAGAGTTGAACGAACAACAGAGAGGAGATGAAGACATAGATAAATATGTATAAAACTGACAGACTGGAGTGCTGTAGCAATTCCTAAGTGAGTGCATTTCACTCGTGCTTTTTTGCAACAACATCTTTATTCCAACAGCAACTGCAATACATGCTGTTCCTTCCCTGGGAATTCCAGATGCATTATTTTGACCCCACGAGGTTCTCAGACACAGCAMAACTATTCTAAGGTGTGGCTCCTTCCCCCAACTTTTGAGTATCCTCCTTGGAGATTTTGTAGATTTGCTTTGTCAGGAAGAGATATACTGTCATCACTCCAACACTAAGCTTTTCACTTTGAAGTGGTACTGTCCTTCAATCACCTGACTTTCTATTTGAGCCTAGCAATTACCCTTTCCACACAGAGCCCTGACATTTGCTAACCTGATGTCATAAACTGGAGAGCGTAGGTCATGGGGCCCGTGAGCAAAGGCGCAGTGGACTCCATTCTTTGTGCAGTTTCCCTTGGAGTCCGTCTCATGGATGCAGATTCCAGTTTTGTAGTAGCGCAAGTGATATCTCCTCTCCGTGTCCCCAGTAGTTCTGTGCAAGAATGGACACCTGAGGTACAGAAAAAGGGGAAGAACAGTCAAAGTTCAGTCACGCGGGTGGTGGACTCAACGTTACCAGAAAGCACGTCGCTGATACAGGATGCTGTGGCTGACGACACCTTTGCCAGCTCTGCCCCTTCTCTTATGCTATGCCTTCTAGCGTTACACAAAGCCCCTAAACCTGTCACTGCATACTATATAATAGCTTCCCTTCCAAACAGACAACTGGATGGTTAAGCCAGCAGCAGCTTATTATTCTAGTCTAGTGACTGCCAGGGATCTGGAAAAGAGCAAGGACACTGTCAAGGCGTTCTGATATACTAGCCGTGATTGAGGGGACATCACATGGCACATACCATTTCCTCAGCAGCCCATCTAGACTTCGTGCTGTTACTGTTTCCTGCTGATGTACTCTTACAGGGCTGTGACAGTCTATCTATAGCCAGATGCATCCTTTATGCAGAGCACAGGACAAGAAAGAAGAATTACAACACTACCATTTTAACTGATGTTTTGTTTTCCCTCTTAGGCAGAAAAAGAACAATTTACACCAAGAAATATAAAAGAACAAGATAGAATAGGTGGAGTTTATATATTGCAGCACTGAGCTAAAAATACAAAATCAGTAAAAACGTTCTGAGATAGCAACAGTTTTCATTTACTGAGTTTGAGCCAAATATGAACGAGTGGTCTAGAAGCCAAAGTCTCCAAATGTCCTATTTCCAGTCCCTTCCAGTTCTCTTTTAATGAAGAAAAAAGTACAAAACAGAGGCCTTGGGCTGGAGGATTATACCATTCTGCTGTAGCCACAAGATCTTTCCTTAATCAAGAAAAAAAAAAAGCCCAACAACAACAACAACCTGTTTTCCAGATAAAGAGCATTTTTCTGTGCGTTTATACTGGCACTATAAAAGGGAACTGAAATTCCATCTTTCCATAGCATCTCTACATAAAACAATCTCTATATTTGACCACGGTTTGGTTACACTATTTATTCTTCCATATCTGTCACATGGCTCAAGTTATATTACTGTGTTAACCCTCTAAATGCTGACATCTGTCACATACATGGAAGAAACACTTACATCTCTGTTCCAGTTAATAAGATCACAATCACGGGGAAGGCAGATGCAGCAAAACCAGCTCTTCCCACATCGCCTTATTCTGGGTACCTGCCTTCCTGAACTTTTAAGAAGCGAGGAAGGAAATGACAAAATAAACTGGTAAATAAATAATATGATTTAAAAAGCATGGGATGGATAATTTAGGGGACAGATTAGAGGACAAAGCTTCTCCTCTCAGCAATCAGCTCAAAACCAAGCTACCCTGCTAGTGAGCAAGAGCTATTATTTGATAGTCAGAGACTTACAGGAATGGAGCCTTTCTCAGTGCATTTGTCAGTAAGCTGTTTTTCACACCCCAGCTTTGCTGAAGATGCCAAGGCTCAAGAGGACACAAAGATGTGAGAGCTGAATTCCCATCTTTGTCAATCTCAGTATCCTCTCTGCAGCAGGCTTAGAAAACATGGGTCGCTGTTACAGTTTTTACATCTGTTCTCATGTTACATACGTTACAAAGCTGCTTTACTGCTGACTTGCCTCATTGCTACAAGAACTGGCTGGAATCATCACCTGGACTGATCCCAAAAGCTGAATGCCTGAAAAGCAGGGTGCACTCTTCACTTACTCATCTCCTTCTGGGCAGATTCCTGTGGTCTCATCATACTTGGTACAGTAAATGTCAGGGCTGTAGTTAAAAGTACCATCCCGACGGCGGATAGATCTGCGACGACGCTGGTTGACAAAGTGCCAGTGGAAGCAAGTGTAGGGCCGGTGCTGAGTGCACTTGTGCTGCACAAAGAGAGGGCACTGCTCCGTGCGAAACTCCTTCAGGTAACTGCAGGCAGAGATCCAAGAGAAGGGATTAGGGACAGGAGGTTGGTCGGAAGCAATATCCAATCCCCCAGCAGAGCCCCCGCCAAACCAAGTGGCATCTACCGCAGAGATGTGGGCTGTCCTTCCCACACCAGCCTCTGCTTTCGCCCTCAGTAACGGAGACTGGAAGCTGCTGGTTTTCCGCAAGGGGAGGTTATCAGTTACCAGGCCAGTTAACCCAAACATCAATGCTAAAGGCAGCTAAAAATCATTTTCTATTGTGACTTTCGATATCATTTCAAAGCAGGCCATCGCAAGCTCAGCGAGTTTGTGAGAAAATAGAAATAGATAAAATAGGACTTGGAGGTCTTTCCCCCTACGTCTCCCCTATTTGGTGACAAATGGGCTTCTTCCCTTAAAGAGGTTCAGGTTAAAGAAAAAAAACACACACACACAAAACAAAACAAAACCCCACACTTCCTTGTAGCCACATTACATTTGCCATGTTTCAAGTTACTGAAAGAGAAAATATTTTAAAATATCTATTATTTCGTCCCCTTGTCCTCATGGTTTATCTTTGCTTCTCATGCAACTAACCCATTCTCTGCTGCAATCTTGTGAATTCAGGACTCAGTTTTCAGGACTGAGATAACTACCCTCAGACCCTGGATGTTTGGTTTTTATTTACCAAAAACGGCTTGATGTCATTCTCCAAAACGTATACGTCTTTCTTTTTTATCCTGAGAACTAAAGAAGTCACAAGCTTTTATTTGGGACACTAATAACAGTCTCTAAACCCAGATTGTAGAGGATTACAAAATGATTTAGACTGATACAGAGATCCAACTATGATCTGGGTATAGGTGCTTACAAAATCCACATTGCCTGAAACCCACTAGTTGCCCTATATATAGGGAACATAAAAACATTTGGATGAGATCAGACCCGAATCCCACAGGGTTAGATCTTTTCAGCGACAGCTCCAAGAGCAACACAGAAGGCCCCAAGCAGGCAGATGTAGGGTAACTGCCTCCCACAGCAAATCACATTCTGATCGTCTATGTTTATAGGCAGGTTTAAACAGCGAATAACAAAATTTGTCGGTCACAATAAAAGCGCTGGTACTCTGCTGGAAGCAACAGGATGATATAATAGCAGATACGGCCTCATTTTAAGCTCTGCATACGTATTCCAAGGCAACAAAATGGAATATAGGAATTTGTCAGGTATTCACTCCAATATCAGACGGCCTTTCTATCTTGTTTCTAAATAAATGGAAAGATGTCTGATGCCTGAAGATGTATTTATAGATAATATTATCATGCTAGACTCAGTCTGAAAACAATATCTGTAAATAAAACATCCTTTCCTCTTTACCCCTGGCTGAAGACAAAGCCTCAGGAAGACRCATCAGTTCAACCAAAGTGGTTTTGTTTGTTTGCTTTGAGGAGAGAATCTCACTGGCAAGAGCTTTCCTGAACAGGATTTTTGCAAGTGTGAATGGATGAAAGCTTTTCCTCCTCTTTAGGCTTCAAATATGTGGGACTCGCAGGTTCCACTGCTTGGCACTGGATCTGCGAACACTCAGGGCTTGGAGAGCTTCCACGGCTGGCTCCAAGCCTCATCCAGCACAAGCCCATCTGTCCCCTGCAATCTAGTGTGGCTGGAATAGCACCTGCACTGAGGCCTAATGCCTAAAATGACAAAAATGCTAACCCACATTCAGAAACGGGTCTGTTTGGAATAGGTAAGGGTAACAACATCACTTTCTTTTCATTTTTAAAAAGCTGGATACATTGGAACGGAGATCTGTACTCCAACCGTAGCAACTATTCATCAGAAAAATGAACTCCACCATAAAATTAATCCACGCTGAAAAGCTTTCCACGCTGTTGGACCTAGCACAGTTGTATGAGATGAAATTGTATAGAACATTTTATCTTATCCATATGCTAATAAGACTTAAAGCAAAAGTGACTGTATCAACATTTAGGTTAGAAAGAAATTAAGCAAATTTAAGCAGCATGATACTTAGACTGTTTTCCACAGGTATCACACAGCCGCCTAGCAGTCCTTTCCATCCATACATCTCCAGGTCCACCTTACGGAGGTGAGCCTTACGCTGCTCCCATTTTACCTACAGAGAAACTGTAAAGCAGGCTAAGAGCCCTATCCAATATCACAGAGCAACCAGAGCCAGCAACAGAGTCCAAGAGCCCTTAAACTCCTGCATCTTCACCAAGTGACCCAGAGTCTCCTGCGCCTAACTGGAGGAGCAGCACCCTGAATCTCTCTAATGCTCTGGGAACGAAGGAGGGACATCAGACCTAAACACCCAACGGTATCAAACCCAGCCCTCCAGACTTCTAGCAACAGGCATGTATGAGACTGTTAAAAAACAAAACTAAAACTTAACTGCTTGGGGAAAGAAGCTGAAACAGCTTTCCTTTAGCAGGATGGTTTAAAGCCATACATGCTGACTAGGGATTTCAGTCTCTAGAGTGTCAGTTGTTGCTGAAGAGCATTTGAAAATTAATTACATTTTTATGATTGGCTAAACTCCCTAGAGAAACATTTATTATAATGTAAATGAGAGATAATTACATAAGTAAATGGTTCACCTGAAAAGTGTTTAACACCTAACTTGCTTCATCAGAAACTCATTCTTTAACGCTATCTATTAAATAAACGATCTCTCACTCACTCTTAATTTCAAAGCAAGTCCTGCAAGGAGGTACCATGGAGCTCCATACCAACACATTAAATGTGCATGAGCACCTCTGTGATACAGACCAACAGTGGAAAACTAGAGCTGTCACATTAAATCAGACATTTCAAGCCTTTCAATCACCAGTTTGGGCGCAAATTTAAAGGTTAGGCTTTTTCTTTTTTCAAGCCAATAGAACATTTTAAATCACCCTTCTCCACACCAGCTTGAATGGTAAGATGTCTCTGTAGCCCTATATTTTCTTGATCCATGAAGTGAGTTTTAGCTCTTTTGGGAGAATATGGAACATGGGCCACTCAACCAGCCACTTCGAATTAAATATATTGAGAGACATCTAAACCACATGTGTTCTGGCAATGTGGAAAGGATATACAGACGGCGCTACTGCAATGTGATGGCTCACAAAGCAGAATGCTATTAATATTTCAGCAGTCTCTTTGCAAGGGCTCTAAACAACAGAAATACTGAAAAGGCTGTTGTGATGGATCCTTATGGTGTGGAACGGTCTCTATAAAAATTTTCCCAGTAGAGCTGAGGAACAGAATTTTTGAATGACCCCTAAAATTAAAAATATGTTGACAACTGGTACATGCTTCGCAGCATATCAGCCAAACGCCATGCCTGCACAGGAAGAGGAAATCTGGCAACGATAAGTTGCATTTCTCAACTCCCCTCTAAAGGTCTCAGGAAACTCTACAGCCCTCACAAGAGGTGCATACAAATTACTATGCCATTTCATATGCAGATTATTTCTATATTTACTAAAACAAACAAACAAACAGACCCACACTAATCAGTTCTGTGTTGTTCTACCTGCATTATCTTTAGTGTTCTTTCTTTCGTACGGGTACACACCTAATTTTTTAATCTTCATAATTTTTTAAAAAGTAGAAAGCATGTAGCACAGTTTTCTTCTGATACTACCAAAAGTCAAATACACAAAGTGATAAACAAAGTCAACAGCAACACCCAATTCCTGGAGGGAACATTACCATTTACCATTCCCACTAAACAAAGACGAATGCAATTCTAAACAAATAGGACAAGACCATCAGAACAAAGCAGATCAAAGTCACCAGGCTGAACTTGCTGCTGAACAGGACTGACACTACTCTAAATTAAAGCTTATTTTGCTAGGAAGACAAGGGGAGAGACTCTTAAACTAGTTTTGGGAACTCCCAGAGACTGACAGGAGCTGCAAGTTGTTTAAAAAACAAAAACTACTTTGCTGAAGTTCCACTTCCTCTGGGGTGGGAAGCGAGAAGGGGCAGTAATTACTCTCCCCAAGAATTTACACTAGTGGGGGGAACTGCTAACTGTCTTTAATTGCTAGCAGCAGCTCCACTTTCCAGGGCAGGGCAGCAAGCATTTACATCTGCAGTGAGTTCCCACTCTGCCCTGGAGGAATCAAGCTGCAATCTGCCTTGGGAGCTGCAAGAGGAAAGATGAGCAAGAGAAACAATTGCACTTCCAAATACCACCACAATAAATAAACAAACAAATAGTTGTCGTCGTCCCCCATTCCCCCAAACCATCCCCCAAGCTCTAAGCTCCAAGTTTTGTTTCTAAACTCAACAGCTGCAGCCTTGTCCTGGTCACATCCACCCTCTGCTGCTGCTGCTGCAAAGATCCCTTGCTTTGCCACAGCTTTCCTGCTTTGGCTCCGTCTGCACCCAGCGTGCTCAACCAGACAGAACAGCAGGATACCTGCATCCATAAAGCGTTCCAGGGCTACGCGTTTCCTGCCAAACGCAACGTAAGTCACGCATGCACTGGCACAAGCTCAAATCAGGAAAATGTGCTGTTAGCACACCAAAACATCTGAGCTCCAAATTCCTTGTTAAAAGCCTTACCCAAAGCTCCCTGGAATCACTGGAAGACTCACACTGAGGCCAAGAGAGAAACTGCCGAAATCTCAAACAGGGGAATCGCGAAGACTACAGTGAAAAGCAYGGAAATGAAAGGAGAAGAACAACTCTCCCAAACCCTTGTTCTTCCCATAACACAAAGCCAGGCCCTCTTTTCTTTCCAACATCCTCCCTGTGCCATTCCACATCTTTTTGCAGGCCCCAAGACAAGCTCCTCTCCTTTTCAGTCCTCCTTACTCCTCCCAGACAAGGCTCTTCCTGCCAAAATTCCTTTAGGGCCCAAAGAGAGYGCCTAGGCCTATAAACAGGATCTAAACCTTCTGCAACAGTATGACACACGCGAGAAAGCCATTAGATAATTGACTAATCCAGACTAAGATACTGCCTGTAAAAGTAGGACAGTAGTGAGATTTAACACCATTGTCATCTAGATTTCGCGTGTATGTGGGCGTGTGTTTACACCAGTGAAACTACGCTGGAGAACCCTTAATAAAGATCAGCACAAGAAGCGATTGGCACCAGGGCAGTTTATCCTAGCGCCAGACCAGAACAAATTACAGACACCTTTTATACTAGTACGGCAGATCCGTGCTCAAAGCACTAGGCAGCATCAGCAGGGCTCCCTCCCTGCAGCTGCTCCGGCGTTGCGAGAAACAAACCCAAAGAGCATAAGCCCAGGTCATATTCACGCAGAGCAGGGTCTGGTCATTTCTGCAAAGTCCAGTCTAGCACGGACACATCATTCAGTCCTGTGCTAGTCATTCCAAAATATTAAAATATTCCAAAATAATAAAGATTCTTAGTACCAGCCTACTCAAAAAGGGCCCAGCAGAGGTGAATCTAACTGAGAAATCTGCAAATTAAGGAAACAAACAAAACAAAACAAACAGCGCTTAATTTCCTGATAGAGATCAGGAAGAAAATGCTCTTCTGCCATCACTGTTTATTTCAGTCCCGTCTGCCTTCCCCTCCCAGCACAGTAAACCATGCTGGCAAAAACACAATTTTATCGGCACAGAAGTACATGCGAATGCTAGGGGCTTTTGCTGGCACTTCTTCATCGGTCTCATCCTGCTGTTTCAGGCAGGCCTGCAAGAGGCTATGCTATGTTGTAGACCTTTTCCTAAGGTCTCAGATGGTTCCAGTCGACTTCAGTTGGAGACAGACATTTGGAAGAGAATCTTCCAAATACCGCTGTCTGGATGAGAGAGGTCATCAGCTTCCTTTTGCTGGAAGCTCCTATCACCACTGATCTGTGCAGACAGCACACTGCAAAGTTTTCTTAATTCAGTTTAAGCAAAAGAAAAAGAAAAAAAAATCACTAACTTAGCTTCAAAGTTTAAATGAGTGGTTTGAACTAACACAGATAAAGTTATCTGAAGTAAAGCAGTGAGCGCTCACCCAACACACTGCTTGCAGAGTAGGCAGCATTGCTAAACCCAGGAGAAAACATCTAACCACAGATATACATGTTTCTAATTCAATAAGGCTCATCTATTAAAAAAATAATTTTAAAACTGCTACTTTTCTTTTTAAGCTCAAAGAGCCAGGCCAACGGAAGAGGAAGAGAGCTGTCCATACTTAATCAGCTAAATTCATTTCACCCTCATAAAATTTTATTGCAAAAGATGATATCATACACACTTTAAGTAAAGAAACCCATGACTCAATTACTTTCCTTTACTGAACTGTGGTATTCCGATTGAAATGAGTCAGTGGTGCATGACAGAATCTACTTATTCCAACAGGATACTCAATAAAAATCCTACTAACGCACCTTTCGTTTAACATATCACTGATACGGGGCGGGGGGGGAAGATATGCACTTCTGACATTGCTCAGGAGTTTTTGCCCTTAGGGCAAAGAGGATATTCCAGAATAAGAGAAAAAAAATGGAGATTTAAAGAATAGTGTCATTCCAAAATAATTGGGACAGAATGGATATTCTGGAACAGCTATTCAGTCAATTTCTCTGCATGGGCAAGTCCTTATAACACCCTTACACATCTCGACAAATCCACAGGGCTACTAGGAGGTGCTTTTATTATTATTATTGGAATTCCTCGGTATACTGAGGAGTTTAGCAAGTTACCTATGTTGGGGATTTATATTGCTTCCAACCACCACGGAACCCGAACACCTTGCAGAGATGGGGTTTGATAACAGCATTTTCAAGGGGTCTTCAAAATGCTTTCATTTCAATGCAAAGCGAGCTTCCCGACAGGGAGCCCAGCCTTCGACTCGCATGGTTTCTTGGCAATTGGGAGGGAAAAAAAAAAGAAAAGATGTGAAACAAGCAATCCAGCTTTGCAGTTCTAGTTCCACAGGACTAGGCACAGGAGAACTGCATTCTCCAGTCCACAGCTTCACACTACYGGCAGCCCAGTTTAAAGCCTGCCTGTATCTCTGCAAGGAAACCTTGTCTGCATCTTTTAATAAGAGAGGTAGTTAAGACAAGTTCATTTTYATCAAACAGTATTTTTTACTTCCATATGAGTTGACTGTAATCTAATATTAAAATAGAGCCCAACACTAGTCACAGCTGACCAGCAAACATGCTTCTAGCAGAGATCTTGCAGGCTTTCATCACAATTCGAGGAAAAGTTCTGACTTGATGTCACCAATTTTTTTTACCAGTGATTTTTATTAGTTACTATGGCTCACCGCTATTTTTTTTTAATTCCCCATTTTCCATATTTAATAGCATTTTCCAATGCAACCTCACATAGCTGATCAAACCTTCACCCCAAACGAAGAAGGGCTTTTGAATACTCCATGCCTCACTTGACATAAAATGCTCACTTCTCTCTTTTTCCGTACATCTCAACAATTATTAGTCTATTGGCCTTCCCATGCTGTCAGCAGCCAGGGCAGTTTTGTAAACCTTGAAAAGATTAGAAAGCATTTAAACTTCAAAGAAAAATAAATGCATCACTCTATAAAAACAAAAGGCTGATTGTGAACGTGGGGAAGGAGAAAAGGATGAGGAAAAAGTTTCAGTAAGCTCACATCTGTCAAGAAGATAGACTTCACATGCCTCAGTGTTTTCTTTATCACCTAAATAAATTGAACCATCAACTGGAAAAAGGTCACACAGCAGACAGCACTGTATGATTTTAAAGCTGTTAGATTTCCCCTTCTCCATTAGGGCTTGACAATAATGTCAGTCTAAGGGCAAATACAGAAAGCGAAAGTTGAAAAGACTTATTATAGATGCATGGAGTTGGGCTTGTTTTGTTGTGGGTTTTCTGTTTGTTTGTTTTAAAAGTTCACGTAATTCATGGTGTATCTCAGTGATCAAAAGAGCACTGCTCAAATCCACAGAGCATGGCATGCTTATTGGCTCTCCCAGTTTTCACTACAGAAATAGGTAGGTAGCACTCAGGTTTTCCTTTTTCTAGGCATCCGAATAATTTCACAAGTAAAGTCAAGCCAGAAGCTTACAAATAAATTCCAAAGCATAGTGTGCATTACAGAAGCCAAAGCACAGACTGCTAGATCACAGAAAGCTAAGGACAAAACACAATAGCCATATTCAACACTAGCCTGATTGCTACTGTATCTCTATTTTTGGATTTCAAAGTATATCATGGGGTGGACAGYGACGCAACTAATCAGTTCCACTATGAGAGAAGAACCACGTTACCACCACTTTATAGACGAGAACTTAAACAGAGTGACTGCAAAAGGCCAGGCTAAAAATAACATGTGTCAGCAGCTATCGCAAATCATTATGAGATTTTTTAGTGAAAAGAAAAATTYCACTGACACAAGGAGTTGTGTCTTGTCTATACTGACAAACTAAGGAAAAAAAAAACAAACCCAAGAGATAAATACTACAATATCATGTCAACCACAGTATCACGTCAACCAATCAAGGCAGAGAGGCTTGCACCAATTTTAGGCAAGACATTCTTAGGTTTCCACCATTATAGCCAGAAGTAGCTTTATTTCGAGAGAAATACGTTGCAGCTAAGTAGCTCACCAAAGCTTTATGTTGATGAGGAAAGAAAATTGGGGCATTCAAATCTAAAGTTTACTCAACAAAATCCACACATTTATCACATCTGTCAGCAGCCAAGACACAAGCTTCACTGAATTACACTGTGTTAGCGTCTACGGGCGTCAAGGGAAAGGGGTTTTTGTTCAGTCTTCACCTGGGCTGTGTACCCTTAGGCATACAGAGAGCTGTGCCATTCAAACCCGATGAGGAAAACAATTTGAATCATGTTTTTTGGCTGTGCGCACTCTTAAGAGCACAACCTGTTGCGTCGGTGGACCGTGAGATGTATGCGACCAAGCTATACCCATAAAATCCATTTTAAGCACAAGTATGTGTTTACACAGAGATTTCACTTTTTAAATTAAAACAGTCCAAGTATAGGCATATGCAAACACTTAACTGCGCTGCATTTCAGAGATGTGTCCTTAAGAGCCACTAATCATGCTCCAGAACTCTACATAAAGCCTGCCTTTACATTTCCTCAGGTTTGATCTCTTCTTCCCAAATTAGTTAGGCAGGAATATGTATTACTTGACATGACCTTAAAATTAACTAAGCATTTGGACAGTTCATGCAGTGTTTTAAAAACACATCAACTTCTGCCAAGTTTAAATGACATCTTTTCAATTCAACACTGTTAGTTTATGTAAACAACAGAGCTGTTCCTAAAATAAGCCTCCCTATTTTCAAACATGGCTCACCCCCAATTTAGACAACCCTCATCAGTCTGCAGGTTGGTTTCTGCTCTACAAACTGTTTAGCTGCCATTAATTCTTCCCTGCAGCACCTGGGCAAGTGCTGAGTTTATGAAAATTGGATCATACTGAAATCACTATTTTTCAATAAAATGTGAATGGAGCCTAATTGTTTCAGTGATGTGAATATACTGTAAATGCTAGCCTACAGCTGCCCAGATCACTGGATCTAGACAGCTGTAGGCTAGTGAAAATTTACATCTGGTTCGTCAGCACAGTATATGAATACATGTTTAAACAGGAGCAGTTAACTACTTTACTGATAWTTACTTAGCAAAAACATCCATCCACAGGCTTATCTGTTATGGTAATTTATTTAGATTTTATCCATATAAATTTTCTGTCTTATATGAACTGGATCAGGTATATGATGTTTCTTTATCCTAGCTTTAGTATTTGCAGCATATCTCAAACTTGTGGAGAATGCCCATGGAGTGTGTAGAAATGCAGAGTTAAAATGGAGTTAATAAACATCAGATTTGCTGGACTAGACTACATTGAATTAAAGACTGAATAATACACAGATGTCCTGTGCTGTATAAATTAAAATCCCAACTTCCAGGATTTTTTTTTTTTTTTAAAAAAAAAAAACAACATCGTACCTCTCACCATTGATTTAATCACTAACAAAGCCTACCCAGGGCTACCAATCGTAGAAACGCTAGCGAAGGCTGGGAACAGGGCTGGGCTGTTTGAAAAGTTGTGTTACTCACTCTGCTAGTTCCCTGAAACAAAACACATTGCATGCAAGAATTTATAAAGACTACTTCAGAAAAATTATTTCCATACAAGCCATTACATTGCTCTGGCTTTCAGCTGCAGATTTTTTACTTGTTTCAGAGATGTTTCACAAATACAAGCACAGTAGTCTTTCTTGCCTGACCATGTCAGGAACCTTCATGATTTAATAAGTGACTCAGAGATCAATTGCAGCCCCATACTCACACCAGTTTTAACATATTACCTGAACTGTCTGAAGATCTATACTTACRTTGAACCAAAAACATAAAACCAAAACTCCACAAGAAGTGACTGATCTATAGTGCTCTAATCCAGACTAATCCACATTTGAAAATGAAATGCAATCTGCTTCTTTTCAGGTTAAGTGYCAACCAGATTTGCAGCAGCAGCCTCTTTGGAAAGACCTACATTTGTGAACAGACATTTTCTGTTGCAAGTTTGAAGCAAAACATGGTGATTACCTAGCAAGCATGAACCTGCATCCTGTAACGCATGTGCCAGCACAAAGATAAAAGCCGACTCTTACCGGTTGATTTTAAAGAATCAACGTTAGCCATTCAATTGATTTACTCTTCCACTCAGCGCTCAAATCATACTTTGCGTCTGCTATAGCCCAGTGGACTCTTTCGAGGCTCCAGAAGAAAGGTGCACCTCGGACCGAAAGCGCTACACGAGCAGACTGGTCCAAAGGAGCACCTTTATACCACGCCATGCCAGACCCCACTTCAAACAGGTACACTGACAACATCAACACGTATACTAGCTCTTCTTCACAAAGTGGAAAACAGTCAAATCCCAAGATAAGTCAGGACTTCTCATTTTCCATTTTGACTAACCAATATCTGRATAAATCTTAAGAGTGGCACTCTTGAGATATTTTAGGCTTGCAAACATGTTTTGTGTTGCTGCAAAGCCGCCCAATTGCCCTGGGGCATCTGAACTGTTTTTGTTTCTGTTATGATAGTAATATTCGAGTGCTCTTAAYGAAAGCTCACAGACTATTGAAAGTTAGAGGGGGAAAAAAAATGGACCTCTGAGCATATCAAGTAGGGACTGATGAACAGCCTTCTTTCTGAACTACAGTCACATGCTGAAGATGAAGTAAAACACTACTGATTTTTTAATTCATTTAGGTTTTTTTAAGATACTCATCAGGTATAGACTCAAAAAACTATTCTCTCTTCAGTATGAGCACAACTGCTTACTAATCTAAAAGGAAATTATGGGCATACGGTGATAAAAAAATCCAAGTCTAATTGTTAACTGCAATTAACAGTGCAATCATTCTTAATAAGCCGTAGTTCTGATCAACAAGATARCTAGGGATGACCTAAGATTTTTCTTGTCTGATCACAAACTCGGTATAAGTTCCCCTTCTGCATGTATTCTAGCAACTATATTCTATTTAATGTCTATGACTTTTGATAAGTGATAAAAGTCAGGCCAGTATCCAGCATCTCAGTGAGCTAGCACATTACCACCATCATTGCATTTTGGCACTTACCATTGATATCTTTCTTTCAAGGAAAACCTAGAACTTTTCCTGTTGTAACAATAACCTTCTAAGCATGAACTGAATACTACAGGGAGGAAAAAAAAAAAAATGCATGAGTCAGAAGAAAACCTGAAACAAACTAAAGAAAAGAGACTGTTGCTATTCATTTTAAAGGGACATTCATTCTGACTGATATTTCAAGTGTCAAACTGGTATTAACTGCATCAAGTACTGATCAAAATACGCAAGAAAGGATAGAGATTGCTGAGAAAATTATCACAGGGATCTAAATTGGTTGTCATCACAAGGTGGAGTTCGGGAAAGTACAAGCCTTTAACAAACTCCCTATATTCCCTGTCAGTCTGTGTATTTTTATTGACCTGATACAAAAGAAACTATTTCCCAATGAAGTACAGAAAAAATGCAGCTAATTCCTCTTGTTCTACAGCCTGCTAGCACATAGTCATCCATTAACTCGGGACAGGAAAGGAACTGCTGGGCAGTCGGCTCTGCCTATGCACGAGGCAGAGCTTTCAATAACAACTTTTTATCCAATTTGCAAGTGATGTGCTGAATACCAAAAGTATACATTTTTATAACAGAAATCGCTAAAATTGCCTCACTCTTAGGCAAAGGGATGAACTAGGCAACCTCTCCTCTTTCAGCCCTACCCTCTTGTGTTTCTAAAACGATCCATGAAGTTTTTAAAAAGCAGAGAGAAGTAGTTAACCAAAGAGTTTTACAGAAGGGGCAAAACACAACCCAGGCATCCTCTCAAAACGAACGTACCTGACAAGGAGGTTCTCACGAACCTAGATGCAGCAATTTAACACACTATTGCTCCTGGGAGAGAAGCAAAATAAACGACTGAAGTTACTGCTCCCTATAACAGGGTTAACGGAGGAGAACATGGTGCCTGCTCTCCAGCTGCCCCAGGTCACAGCCTGGCGTATTACTACAATCTACCAGCACCAGTTACCCTGTGCTAACATGCCAAGCGGTAAGCTGAATCAGCTGACGTACYGACACGCTCCTTTCTGCCGCCCTGTTATAGGGGTGGTAACATCTAACAAACCACTAGACAGAAATACCTTAAGCCACCGCAGAAGACTTTCCAGAGGACACTAGTTGTACTGTTTGTAACAAGGCTGCACATTTTAGCTGCTCATAGAAAATAAAAAGCTTTATTCTCGTGGAAAGAATAGATCTAGAGAAAGAAAAATATTGGATTCTGACAGAATTTCACTTAAAATAAAGATAATATAAAAATATTAGACAATTAAAAAAAAACACAAAACAACAAAAATTGATACGTGGAAACTCAAAGTTCAGAGGTTTTCCAAAATAATCATTTTTTCACATTCGTCTCCCCACATCACACAAAATTACCCTATACACTGACATAAAGAATGCATAAGCATTAATATAATACAAATYGGAAGAACCATTTTCCATGTTAGAACAATTTTGAATGACTCGGTCCTTCTCCTCTCTAAAGCTTTCTTTCAGAGAGTATTGAATTTTTGAAATACCAAGCCTAATCAGACCAAAACTAGTTCCGAAAGTGTCAAAACCATCCACAGAGCTTTCACCCTCTGCAAAATATTTATATATATCCTATACAGCAGTTATCCATATGTGAATATCCTATACAGCAGTTATCCATATGTGAATATCCTATACAGCAGTTATCCATATGTGAATATCCTATACAGCAGTTATCCATATGTGAATTCAGTGTCAGTGGTGATATTCAAAAGCACTCACTTATTAAGAATAAATGTAGCTAGCAAACCACAGCTCCAGTCTCACTTTAACTCCACAGAGAAACACCTTATTGCATCAACACCCAAGGTAGCCGGCAAGACGGAGCAGCCCTGCACGGAGCCTCTACTGCCCAGGCCCAGACTACCCTCAAAGCCCACTAGCCCTGTGTCCCAAGCTGCAGGCTTTCAACACTGAACCTTTGAAGGACCCGAAAAACCTACACTTTCATTTTCCAGACTGCTTCAAGTGTATGTATTTGATGGCAAAGTACATACTGTGAATGCAGCCTTCCCTGTTAACACTCCAGTACTTTATACTTCCACCTTCCTGTTACTGTTCATACATCCCCACAACAGTTTGTCATGGACTTGTGTTC
The DNA here is from genome assembly GCF_003343035.1 of Apteryx rowi. Taxonomy (NCBI): domain Eukaryota; kingdom Metazoa; phylum Chordata; class Aves; order Apterygiformes; family Apterygidae; genus Apteryx; species Apteryx rowi. The sequence goes on from NW_020451160.1 coordinate 722,365, forward strand.
AGTGAAGTTCACACAGGCTTAAAGAATAAATAAATAAATAACCAGCTTGTACCTGCCTGATGAAGAAAGCTGACATTTTACAGGTGACAATGTAGCAGACTGCTGGTGAGGACCTGGTTTGTAAGTATTGGCTTGTTCTGTGTTTTCCTAACTATGTCCAAAAGCAGTACCACATTTGAATCCTAATAATGTATGCTCTTTTTTTTTTTCTTTTAAGTAACAGGGGTAGAATCTATTTTTGTATAAGTCTATAGCAGCTGTATTGATCCAAGAGGTGTCACCAGTAAACCAAAGCAAAATTATGGGAAAAGTTGGATATTTTAATAGTTCTGCTTGTTTAAAAAGAACACGTAAGATAGGTTTTTAGAAACAAGTTAAAAAGTCTAAACCTATTTGTTAGGTTGTGAAGACAATCCAGTTCAGGAGCGTCAAAACTAAAATTTAACATTTCAGATCTTTTTGTAAAATAAATGCTAAGTCTCCTAGAAGCTCAAACAGTTTATGAAAAAGTAGCAACTTCTCTGAAAATGTGTTTAATACACACCTGGTTTTCACTTGTATGTCCACAGACAGTCTGCACATTTGAGATGAGACATGCTGTGTCCACCCTGCCAGTCTTAAGACACTGCCCACTGATAAAAAGATAAGAATTACTCTCTGCTACTACAAATGCTTTGGGGTATGTTTTTGTATGTGATTATTTTTGAATAAGAATGTAAACATGAGATTTTAAGACAAATAAGACAGTCCTTGTAAGTTCTTCATTGAAATCCACGTCCACCTATGATCCTGCTAATTCCTTCTTCATCAATATTTCTATTGCTGCCCTACCAGAGTTCCCATTTAAGACTGGGAAACCTCCAGGCAAGGCACCGTTCAAAAACGTGCCAACACAGATATGTCTTGAATACAGAATTAATTTGAGTTATAACTACAGCATTGCACCAATCTGCTTTTCACCACCACTTAAACAGCCCTTCACTCAAGTACACTAGTCCTTTTACTTCCAAATGGCTGGCACAGAAATGGTTGTAAAATAAAGCCTGGGTGAGTGCAACCCAGCGGTTCCCAACATGACTTCCCCAGTGTGGATGCAATTCTAGCACTACTTACAGGGTACTAATCCTTCAGGAATTTCCCACAATTCCTCCTCTTGCGCAAAAGGAAAGACAAGTTTTTGTCTTTTACGCTGCAAAGGCATAATCACAATCTCGCTGCACTATGAAGAATGACAGTATATGCTCCCAGACATCATAGCCCAGAATTCAAGTAAGGGATCACTCTGTGGGACATGGAAACTCAAAGCTTATTTGCAGGATGGCTGCTCATATTTAAGATGGGCATATGCACGAGAATTATCCTGAGTATAGGAAGCCCGAGTTAAATCCAGCAAGTCTGTGTCTTGAAGTGTTTATAACCTAAAAGTCAAAAAATACTCTCAACACTGCTTTTGAGTGTATTTCGAATAGTCTAAAATGAACGCACTCTCAGTCTTTAATCAAATGGGTTAATATATATCTTCATCTGAACATTCACTTATCTAAATTTTGTGAGATCAATAAACGCTCAAGCAATGGATACAACCTTTACAATCCACAATTAAAAGGAGCCCAGCCTCTCTGAGAACCAACGAAGACCGCAAGAGCCAAATGGATAGACTGCATCAAAGCAAAACTACACAATAGTACATGGTATCTACAGTTCTTAAAGACTGACCACCTGCTTTCAGTTTCTTTGAACTCTGCCTTCATTCACATTCGCACGTAACACATTAAAGACAGAGATACATACAGAAATAACTATGCCAGCTAGACTTAAGAAATGGTGCAAAGCCAACACTTAAAATTAGTTGAGGTTTGACAGAACGTACACAAACCAAATCCACTTCCCACTACGAACCACCAACTAAAGCCTGCACAGCACATGCCCTGGAGCAGACCACATCCAGCCCAGTCTGCAGGTCCCCGAGAACCGAGCCCATCTCATGGGTTTGTTCTGAGCAACGCACTGACCTCAGCCTACTGCAATAGCAGGGGAATTGCGAGGAACCATCACACCCAGAAACCTCTAATACAATACTCAGCAATTGCTGTTATGTTCTCTGCGGGTTATTGGATTATTCACTTGAATTCTACAAAGAGATACCAGATCCCCAGGCAAAAAATATGGCATTCATATTTAAATAGGGAACTTTAGCATATACCAAAATGACTTGGTCTCCAAGAGTGTCTAGCTGCACACTACAACTGCTACTAAGGACACCATCAAAGAGGTTCTTTTTAGGCTCTTCTGCTGGCAAACACTCAGTGCCAAAGGTGTGGGATACCAGCAGTAATTTTTTTTTCCCAGATTTTCTTTTGCTGTAGATCTAGAACAAATATAAAGGCTTCCTGACATGACATAAAATCAGAGTTCAAAGTACCTAAAAAAAGAAAAAACCTCATGCAAATAATACCAAGAATTTAGAAGTTGATACTAATATGAAAATTGGAACATTTCCTAATAGATACAACCAAAGTTTTCCAAGACAGAGATCCCCAGTACCAGATTGCCTGTCCCCAGGGAATAGCAAAGTATGCAGATAATTAAGCCTATTTGAGTTTTCAACTTGTAACCTTCATGTCATTTGATGGAAACAAACTATATTTAAAAAAAAAGGGGGGGGGGAAATGTTTACATTTTGACAGCATACAACTTGTGCACATGAGTGACCACCAAATAAGTTCCCATACGTTAGCAGAAGGAGGTTTATAATACRATGTGACCTAGTGTACAGATCTTCTAAGACTTTCAAAGTATGGGTCGCATCTCACTGTTGGCACTCTGCAGTCCCCAAACCCATCTTTCACTTATGGTTATTCAGCATTCCTGCAACTGTTTTCCCTGAAGTATTTTTAGCATTCATTTGAAAATAAGCGTTTTGCCCTCTGGAAGAAAGCTAATTACACCACCACCTTTGTTCCATACGGTTCCATTTTCTTCCCTTGTTCTTTTCAGCTACTGGGTCCTGGTCTTCCTTCTTCTCTTCCTGTTTCCTGAACTCTCTTTTCCAGTGTTTCTTTCCTAATTTTTGATATCCTTGTCTTTTGCTTCCATGATCATGCTTAGTTATGTTGTCTTCTTCTTCTTCTACTTAATGTACTTATAATCTCCATACCCAATCTCCTTGTCACCTGGATGTTTCCCTCTCCTTTTTGATGACTGTTTCTCTGCCTCTGGTGACACTCCATCTCTAAAGGCAGGTTCCTGTACTCTCTTTTATCACTACAGCAATAGTCCTAGTAGACTCCTTCATTTCAGTTGTTTCTATAAGGCTATCTAACTGTAGACACAACCAGAAATAAAGTAATCTGTAAGGCTATGACTTGCCAGGTCCCTGAAGATCACAACAGGTTCTTCACAATGGGAACAAAACCTAAAATCCCTCATTCTGCTAGAGCCTTGATACTCCTAACAAACTGAAGCATGAGGACGTAAAATAGTCCATTATCCCTCTAGTAGACACCGGGGTTGTATGGTGTTATGCCTTTACATCTCTGTAGCTCTTTTTATTCAGTATATTGCAGTGTAAACACAAGGAAGAACTTCCCTCGTTCCCACTTCCATCATCAACTTTAAGAAAACTAAGAGAATACAACACCAACCGCATGCTGAACCTGCCCTTCTCATTTTGGGTGGGGGCATCAACACAAGTGAGAGATAGGGGTAATTTGTTCTACGTTTTTTCTGTATGTGGACAACACCCTGAAATGATAAGAGTGGACAGTTCAGCAGAAATATTTTGTTTTGACAAAGAACAGTTCCAAACTTTTTTTTTTTTGAAGGCTGCAAGGGACCACCKGAGCTATTTCCATCCATTACATTCCCATCACTAACCCAGCCTCACAGAGGCTCTGCTCGCTCAATTCACCCAGTTCCTCCTATCACAAAAGGAGCAATGACTTTTATCGCCGTAACTTCCAACTCAAACAACTTATCGCTGGCCAAGAACACTAAGTGCAAACTCTAAGAGGTTGTACATCCTTGGGACAACGCACCGTAACGATATTTTTGGTTAGGGAAGGCATAAACCCTTCCCTGAGAAGCTCTCTCTAACGATGGAGGTAACACACGCTAAATATGTTTTCCTCGCTGAGGAATCACGTTTCAGCAGTACAAGAAAAGGAGGGAACGTGACAAGCGCCTCCAGTATTACCCCGCGGGAAAGGGGGTGTGTGCAACCTCTCACTCGGGATGCTTCTCACACGCACGAGCGAAGCTTCGCTCCCGTAGCTCGTCCACGGGCAGCTCCTCAGCGGCGCGCCGACCCTCGCGCCGAGGCGGTCTCCCGCCAGGTGCGGCCGCCCTGCAGCGCTCCCGAGGGCGCAGGCCAGCGGGGCTCCCCTCGCCGCGGGGCGCGTACAGGAGGGCGCCCGGCCCCGCCACGGCGCGTCCGCAGCGCGGAGGCCCCGAGCAACCCC
>NW_020451160.1:727261-731220 GCF_003343035.1 Apteryx rowi
CGGCGGCGGGGTGCTCTCGCTACGTACGTGTAGTGCTGCGGCTTCTCGGGCTGCGCCTGCAGCGCGCTGGCGGCGCTCGCCGGCCCGGCCGCGGCAGAGCCGCTCGCCACCGGGCCCTTGGACATGCCTGCTGCCTTCCGCTCCCACCGCCGCCGCTACCGCCGAGGAGACCTTTATTATTCACTCTGCGCGGTCCGCACGGAGGGCGCCGCGCGCAGGCGCCGCCGCCGCCATTGCCGCCCCGGTGCGCGGGGCGGGGTGGGACTTGTAGTCCCGCCGCGCGCGCGCGCTCCTCCAACCCGGGACGCGGCTGACGCGGGCTTCCGGCGGGGGGGAACTACAACTCCCAGCGGCGCCCCGCGGCGGCGGGCCCGGACTTCCTGCCGCGCGGGGCCTGACGGGCGTTGTAGTCCGGGGCGGCGCGCGAGGGCGCCCCCAGGCGGCGGGGCCGGGGCCGAGCGCAGTCAAGGGCCGCATCCCGCCCATCGACGGGACCGGCCTCGGCGACGGGGCCCGGCTGCCCCGGGGCCGCCTCAGCCCGGCGCCTCCAGGCCGGCACAGGCAGAGGAGGCCACGGTGTGGGACAGGCGCAGGTTTGGGGGCTCGGCGGCGGCAGGAGGCCGGGACGGAGAGGTTTGCGAGAGGATTAGGGAGTTATTTGTGGCACGCAGAATCACTTCCTTCCTACCCCCCCTCCCCCTTTCCTCTGCCGAGGGGAAGAAAACGTGGATGCTGGAGCACGGCGTCCCAGCCAAAGAGCTATTTTAGTATTGGCATCTCCCGTCGCCGCACGGCTTTCCCCACCCACAGGACGGCATGGTCCAGGAAGTGCCCGGGAGCAGCACCACAGTCCAGAGGAGGAGAGAGCCCCAGAGAGCAGCGTGGAGGGAGAGCCTACCTCTTTATAGGTGACACGAAACTCTTACGGGTTCTGGGTCATCAGAGGATTGCACACACATCTCCTCCTCCCCTGAGAGAAAATCCTTCCCTGAAAAAGCAGTCCCGAAGAATCTGGTGAATTCCCATGTGAAGAGCTTCCCCAGTAAATTAACTTCTCTCTCGGGGGAGGAAATGATATGACCTTCTTTTAATAGGACTTTGATCTCTTGGTTCAACACCTAACTGCTTTACTAACTCACTGGGATACTCCAGTGCTGTGGTAAAGGGCAGCAAGGATTTATAAGGCAAACACTTTTTTTTTTTCCAAACGTCGCCAGCATGCATGGGTTGATCAATGTTAATAATAAACTTTTAGGCCTTGTCTTTGTGCTGCGCATGTATCAGTGCAGCTGTTTTGGTAAGGGAAAAAACTTTTTAAATTATGATAATTTATACTGGTACAGCCTCTACTGTGGGCAGGTTTTTACTGAGGTAATTTAATAGCTTATTCCTCTGCATTTACAGGAATAAGTCATATGATATCAATACCTTCTTATTAATGTAACAACCCTCCACAGGGGGCTAAGTACTATAATTATGCAGCTCTTGTTGAAGTAGGACAACTTTTTGTATGTCTCTACATGTGTAGGTATTTAAGTTAATATCTACAAATACACACATACATATCTAACATAAAATCACAGTAACCGATGTACCTGCAGAAAGAAACCTCAATTATGAACTATTATCAGTGAAAACATTACTTTTTTCAGGTATGTTAAATACATCCTTGATAACTTCTACATAAGGCTTGCATGCTATAATGTTAGACACATTTCACGTTTTCATAATATGAATGACAATTAGTTACCAGACCATCATTCTATTCTTGATTGAATAAAATCTTGATCTATTTTTTTAATATTCAAAAATAATATTGTGAAAACATTTGACCTGTCTTTTACCTGCCTTTTAAAAATGAGTTAGCAATGAAATAGTAAAGAAAGATATCACGTGAGCAGTAAGCTCTGTAGACCACCAATGTGCACTTCGTGCCCATGAATTTGGAAACCACTGATTCAAATCATTTTACACTGACGTTTTCTTGACAGTCTAGTACTGACACTATCTATTTCCTCCTCTAGTTCTGTTCTGTTTCATGGTGAGGAAAACTCAACATGTACAGTACTCTGCAAAGCAATAGAGAAATGTTTAGGATATGCCAGGTAAGCGTGCCTGGTTTCTATTTTACTTGTGTGTGCGTGCCTGTCTTTGTCAATATGTGTACATTTACTCTCTTCAGCTTTTGTGTCTATGCCTTTCCCTCATCCTCTGTTTTATATAACAGGATGCACAGCTTTTCTTTAGTCTCAATTCAAAGAGAACAAAAATCATCAAAAGTATCACTAAAATTAGAAACCTAAGCAGTCATCATTATAAAAACATAGAAGAGGAAATATCTAAGGAGCAGTGCATCTCAACTATTGGTAACAAACACTAAGCACTGGCCTCTTCACATTGTTAATAGCATAAAAAATAAGGTATATGCAGTTATCATTAGGAACATCAGTCTAGAATTCTTTTCCTAAACAGGACAGACAGACTAAAAGGGAATTCTTCTTCACTTTGGATCTCAATTTTCCAAAGCGTGTAAAATGCAAATGATCGTTAATATATACCTACCAAGTGATTCTATTGATATGCAGCTATTTGTCTCTGATAAATAATTAACATTTTTCTTTACAAGTACCAAAGAGGAAATTAACCTAAAATGAAGATCAGAGGGAGGGGAGATGTATAGAGAGATAATATCCTTACAGCAGACCCTACCCTGGGACACGTGACGATCCTGTCGCACCATATTGCTGCGCGTTTGCTTGACTTGCCAGGAACAGGCAAAGAAGCAAGACGCAAGCTCCATGCATGCAGAGTCACTGCACCGCGGCGATCCTCGCAGGACGGCTTTGCCCTTCGCACCGGGTGTTGGGCCGAGAGACTTACGCATTTGAGGAGGATGCAAAACCTCGTGCAAAGTCTGCTTGGTTGCATCTGCACTCCGGTTTGCAGGGCACGCAGATACCTTTAGGAGCGGTTGTTAAGCAGACGTTTATTTGTGTTTGGTGTGTGTTCTGCGTGCTACAACTGCGGGGCACTTGGGACCTGTTTTTCCTGATTGTGGTACCCTTCCCGTGGGGCAGGGAACTGCCTGCACGCCCAGCAGTTGTTACAGATATAATGAAGTAGTAACATATAGCCATAATTCTTAAGGCACAACTCTTAAGGTAGCAACATCACCCAAAAAGACACAGTCTTCCTTTTCACTTAATTGCTATTATCTTTGTAGATGTTTCCAATAGGGAACATGGATTCTAGCTTGCCACTTCCTCTTAACTTTGTAATAAGCCGTGGTGTTTGCGTTAAAGACAATCCATGAAGTCCATGGGAGTTTGGTTTCAGTAAGTGGCGAATGAAAGCACAGAGGGACACAGCCTCAACCTTGCAAATACTTATGAGCTCGCTTTCCAGCGGGACATGCGCACTTCCCCTGGTGACGTTCCCAGTTGGCTCAGATCAATGGTCAAACTCTTCTTGACTTTAGGAGGGTCACAAATCAGTAGGGCTGCCCCAATTCAGAATTAAATCCCATGACAAGTGTTTCCAGGCTGCAATATAGCTGTTATAATTAATAAAACAAGACACTAAATGCTACAAATATATTTATAGTATGTTACCCAATTAAACAAAGCCTATGTTGACCAGATGAGTGCTTTTTTAGGAACACGTAAAAACGATGCCACTTTTTTCCCCCCTTCAGTTCACACTATCTAGTGCTCGGGATGCTCGCGACCTGAAAAAAAAAAAATCACCACAAAACCGGACGCTACGAAGCGTCGCTTGCGAGAAACACGACAGACACGACCGCCCGCCAGCCGGGCGCTGAGCGACGCGCGCAAGCTACGGCGGCGCCAGGCCCCGGGCGCGCCGGGAGCTTCTTGCCCGAGGGACGCTGCTCGCCGCTGCCTGGGCGCTGGGGCTGCCTGGGCGAGGTAGGCACGGGCTGCAGCGAGGGGCCGGGGGCC
>NW_020451160.1:731485-745781 GCF_003343035.1 Apteryx rowi
GCCGCTCGCCCCGCTCCTATTGACTTCCATTGTGGAGCTTTGCAACAAAGGGTAGGATCCAAACCGTGCCCCTTTTCGTCCAATCAGCGCGCAGAGCGTTCGCCCGCCGCTGATTGGCTCCTTCTCACTTCACAGTGCCCAATCAGGCGGCTACTTTAACAACCAATCAGCGGCCGAGCATGTGCCCAATCAGCGCCGAGAAACCGGAGCACGGCCTTTGTGTCTTGTGACGCCACGGCGCCGGCGGAGGTCCCGGCCAATGGAACGGCGCGCTGTTTCCAGGCATTGTGAGGTCACCGCGCCGTGTGCCGCCCCCGCTATAAAATGCGGGTCCCCGCGGCGGGGAGGGCGCAGTGAGGGGGTGGTTGGCTGTGGAGCGGGTCGTAGCGGGAGCAGCGCAGGCTTCAGCGCGCACGGATACCGGCACCGGCGCTTCCTTCTTCTTCGAAAGGTGAGTGGCGGCCGCCGGGCGCGATCGGCAGCGGGCGACGGTGCTATGCGGCCCTTGGCCGTCTTCTTTCCCCCTTGGCGGACGGGCCGGGCCTTGCCTACGTGCCTGGAGTCACGACTGTTCCCCCTCCCCCCTCCCCTCCGGGGCGGCCTGAGAGGAAGAGGAGGCGGCGTGACTCAGTCCACTTCCCCCGGGGAGGGGAGCGGCCGGGCCGCGCCACGACGCGAAGCGGGGGTGTGAGGGGGCCGTGACTCCTCCTTCTCCTCCCGGGGGAGGCCGCTGGCCGCCTGCCCGCCCCGACGGCGGGGGAGGGGGGCAGCCCGCCGGCATCTGCCGCCTCTGGGGCTTGAGGGGATTGTGGTGGGGGAAGGGATTCGGATTCTTATCGCTGGGCCGGGCCTGGCGATCGTGCTGCCGCGGGGGTCGGGCGAACTGGGCCGTGTGTCACGCGTGCCTGTCTCCGTAGATAAGTGAAGAAAAATGGCCCGTACAAAGCAGACCGCCCGCAAGTCCACTGGGGGGAAGGCTCCGCGCAAGCAGCTGGCCACCAAGGCGGCCCGGAAAAGCGCCCCCTCTACTGGCGGCGTCAAGAAGCCTCACCGCTACAGGTAAGGCCGCCGGGACGGCCTGGCCCGGCCCGGCCCTGCCCGGCGCCGCCCCCATCCCGGCTCACGCCGCTCCCTCCTTCCTCCTCCCAGGCCGGGCACCGTGGCGCTCCGCGAGATCCGCCGTTACCAGAAGTCCACGGAGCTGCTGATCCGCAAGCTGCCCTTCCAGCGGCTGGTCAGGGAAATCGCCCAGGACTTCAAAACAGACTTGAGGTTCCAGAGTGCGGCCATTGGTGCACTGCAGGTATTGCTGGCAGCCCGCTGGGCCTCGACACTTGCGGCACGGAGTGTGCCTCGCTGAGGGTTGCTAATGACGTTTCTTCTTGTGCTCTTGAAACAGGAGGCCAGCGAAGCATATCTGGTGGGTCTGTTTGAAGACACAAACCTGTGCGCCATCCATGCCAAGAGAGTCACCATCATGCCCAAAGATATCCAGTTGGCTCGCAGGATACGGGGGGAGAGGGCTTAAGTGAAGGCTGTTTTTATGGTGTTTTGTAGTAAATTCTGTAAAATACTTTGGTTTTAATTTGTGACTTTTTTGTAAGAAATTGTTTATAATATGTTGCATTTGTACTTAAGTCATTCCATCTTTCACTCAGGATGAATGCTAAAAGTGACTGTTCACATAAACCTCAGTGATGTGAGCCTTGTTGCTCAGGAGTGACAAGTTGCTAATATGCAGAAGGGATGGGTGATCTTTCTTGCTTCTCATGCATGTTTCTGTATGTTAATGACTTGTTGGGTAGCTAAACTTGTAAGGTACTAGAATTGATATAAATGTGTACAGGGTCCTTTTGCAATAAAACTGGTTATGACTTGATCCAAGTGTTTAACAATTGGGGCTGTTAGTCTGACCATACATCACTGTGATCAAATGTGGACTTTTTCAGAGGGTGAAACTACAAGTCTTAACCACAGTGTAACTTACAGTTTCCTAAAAACGTAAACCTGGCAGCTATAGAATACACTATGTGCATTTATAATAGCTATTTTATATATTGTAGTGTCAACATTTTTAAATTAAATGTTTTACATTCACATGTGAGGAGTCTTTGTCATTTGGTTTGTATGGGCTTGAAGAAGCTTATTCCTTCTGCTCCAGTATGTTAGCAGTAGATGCATGTAATACTGGAATGCTGCTGTGGCAACATAGTCTGCCAACAAAATGGAGAACTTGTTGCTCTCTAGGAGTGTTTCCTTAGTTTGAGTCATCTTGAGCTAGGCCAGTAAGAGCAGAGCTGAACCCTACAGTACAGCTGTGGGGAAGAGGAGTGATATTCTTGACAGGCCTAGGCTAGGCAATTTTTTTTTTTAAAGTGTAACTGCTTATCTCTCTTAGGGCTGGGCATAAAGAGCTAGAACTAAGTTGTGTGTGTTTCATGTTTCTTTTTTTAATCCTCTTCCTTTCCATCCTTACAATGGGGGAAGCTTATTGGAAGTCTTTTGACTGCTCTGCATGAAACAAAGGCACCAGCTCTTGCTCTGGTTAAGTCTCCACTGTGAGGAGACCTCAGGTGCTCAGGCAGTGTGTGTGCAGCTGCTGGTCTGAAACCCTGCCCTCTGCCTCTCCTATGTTTCTGTGGGAGCAGAACACTGTGGGTATTGTATTAACTTGGTCTTAATCACGTGCTAGAAGTACAAGATAGCGTGCACTAATTATACAACCTGAAAGCCTACAGGCTTGGAGAGGTTGACTTAGCTCTCTCTAAGAGTCTCATTTCTTATCTCAGCTTTTCTGACTGAACAGGATTATACACCAACCTTTACTTTGGAATATTCCTTCAGGCTTTCTGCTAACACAGCTCTGGTTTTCTTAATAGTGCCTCTGGGAACAGCTTTACCTAATTCAGCTGAGGTAAAGGAAAGCTGCTGCTCAGACTACATTGAAATAGAGGTAATTAACATTTAAAGAGCTAGGCCAGCTATCCTCAGCCCTTAAAAAAGGGGGATACACTAGTGAGGCGGCTAAAGTTGGAACAGAAATAGCATGGGGAAGTAGCTGAAGTTAGTCCATTTTGATTTATTTCAATGAAATTTAAAGCTCTCTGGAAAAAGTGACATTTTAGGAGGAAAAAGCAGTAGTTTGTACAAAAGAGAGTGGACACTAAATCAACATGGGCCTTTTGTGTAATTAAGACAGGATGCATTTAAAGCCCTTCCTTCCACAAGGCTGCCCTGACTAGTTTAAAAATACCAGTTCATAAGAGTCGGAACCTGCATCTTATTCCAAGACGGCTGCTGTCAGGATTGCCATGTTTCGGACTAAGGCTGGGCTGTGGACAGGGCTGGGTCACCAGGGTGCTGGGAGGAAGCTCATGGCTAGAGCCACTGCTCTCCCTTATCAGACAAACCACTCAGTGTGTTTAAATCCTGCAGCTGGAGAAACAAGCACTTATTACCACTCACTCTTACACAATTTCGTCAACACCCTTTCCTACTCTGGTCCCAGAGGTACTTGAAACATGCACCACCACATTAATACCATCATTGCATCTGCCACATAGCTACTAAAAATGTTTAAAGCCTAAATCTTAAATCATTTTTAAACATGTTTTCTCACTTACAAACCCATAGGGAAAAAGAATTCATTGCATCTAAATTGTAAACTAAATTGGTTTAAAGGGCTAGATCAAAGTTAAGCAAAGACGATGCTATTATCATCTTAGCAACTTTATTTGACACACTTGAGAGCTGGTTTAACATCTTCACTGCAAAACATCCTTGCTGCACAGGCTTCAACAAGTCACTTAGTACCTCTGCACTATCTGTAAAATGTGGATAACGGATACCTCAAAGGTACCGCAAAGAAATCTGAGCGACTCGGCTAGCGTGAATGGAACCGCAAGATGCGTCTCAGCACTTCCCAGCCACTGGTCTCAAAATACAGTAATAAGGCAGGTATGTCCAGCTGACAGGTACAACCTGTCAAGGAACCATCTGGCAGCAACACCTGTTAGCCCACCAGAAACCTGAGGATCACTGGTGGCCTGAGGGGCCATGTAATTTGGGAAACACAGCCAAAAATGTATTTAGGCAAGTTAAAAATAGGAATTCCAAGTGATGGAACTTGTTAATGGTTGGTTTGGTTCTAAATTGCATTAGCAGGCTAGGCTCCTGGTGGAAAAGTATGTTTTAAAATAACATCCCTCGAAAACAAAGTTTCCTCCAAGTAGTTAGTGGAAACAATGAAACATCTGGGTATGCCTAGAAGCTGTTTCTTAAAATAAAATCATTGTCTAGCGATTCTAAAAAAAAGCAGAAAACTAACAAAAAAAAATTAAGTTAGATCTTGCATGTGGTAGAATGGAATAGCAATTCTTGGCATTCCATACTTTTACTGTAATTATATCTGAAGAAATAAAATGTTCCCTTACCAATTCTCTTGATAATTTCCTCACATTCTTGCTCAGAATTCGATTCAAACACTAGACAGTCAAATGTGCTCCCTTCAGGGCTCTCTGGGGAAACGCTAAATATGGAAACACATACATTAGCAGGCAAAAAGAAATCCAGTACTTAGCAGTGACACTGGAAGCCAGGCAGCGTCTTAGCAGCATCTTGTAATCACATAAGCAACAGCGCAGCTCATCTGGATGGACTTTAGCTTTTCTAAGACCCACAGCCTTCAAATCTCAAGTCAAATCTCAACCCTGCTACACATATTGTACCATGTGCTGGCTAAATCTTTACTGGCAATGCATTTGAGGGCCACTCACGCCACGTCCAGCTCAAAGCCCTTCGAGGCAGTAAGCAGACAGGTCATTCAGACACTGCTCTGGGTGAGCGGTCTTCGCATGGGACCCCCGCTTGTGGGGTCAGCTCTGCATCACGCAGAAAAGACCAGCGACTCGCCCCTGCTCAATGCAGCATCTGCTTCTCGCCGCTGCACTTCCGTTTCCTCGACACCCGTTTTAGATCATGCACGAACACATGCTCCATAGCCACGCGTCCCTTGTCTGGGCATCCCGGCCAGGCTTAGCCCACAAGCAACACTTACTTACACAACGCAGAAGGCAAATAAATTGCTGCTGCCCAAGTGGCGTCCCACACAGGAGATCTCTGGATAGGGGTAGCGGAACAGGACCTACGCAGGGAATCGGAGGGAGAGTGTGTTAAGGCAAGGCTGCAGTGGGCCTGGCTGTGGATCCGGTTCATCCCTGGAGCTGGTCCTGCCACTGAATTTTGGACAGGGGTGATGCACAGCTGCTTGGGGGGGGGGGGGGAACCGACTTTGCAACAAGCAGAGCAACCACAGGTACAAACCAGACCAGTCCTCTTCCCCCACTGCTATGCGAATCCGAAGCTCAATGTGCTCCCTACAAGCCAGAAACAAGCAAAAGGAAAGTCTGATGGTGTTGATCCTCCACATCACTCGGCCAGTCGGCGCCAGACCACGTGTCTCGCTGGGTCAGTATCTCTGCAACAGCACCTACTCAGCTGCTCCCTTAAGCAGCTGTTGGGAAGCAGCATGCACAGAGCTACCCCGGACCCGCATCCCGTGATGGACAGCGTGGGGACTGTCTGACATTGCCCGGCTCAGGAAAGCGTGTTCAGCCCCCGTGGATTACAAACCTGCCTAACACCATGCCCAGGCGCTGCCCTGCATCCACCTCCCCGCACACCRTGGCCACCTGAACAGTCAAGGTCCCAGCCCGACTGGGAGAGTTTCGGCTAACCTCAGGCATCACTCTCTCACCTTGGAAGAAGTCTTCTCTTGGATGAGGACTTCTGTTTCCCTCACATCAAATAAAACCTCCTGAATGGGGAAAAAGAAAAAAAAAGAAAAAGAAAAGAAAATCATAAAAGCCCTAATCATTGCAGCTTTTAAGCTTTATTTTTAATAAGACATTTGCTGGAGAATGATTATTCGAGAGCAGAGGTAATGAATCTCATCTGAAACACAGTTTTTCAAGGAGTTTCCTGTTGCTCGTGGCAAAATCCACAGATGGAAAGGGGAGATAGGGGCTGCACATTAACAGACTCTCCCTCTCCCTCCGGAGAGCTCCCAGCACCCAGTTCGGAGCTGCACTCTGCTCTGTGCTGCCCTTTTCGTCAACATCCAGCACCCTCATGTTTGGACCTTTTTGTGAACGACCACACGAAGGCTCAAGCAACAGCGATCCGAGCCCAAAAGTGCTTTTGAACCCTGGTCCAGCCTCCCCATGCTTTTTCACTGCTTTCCTGCATGTTGGGCTTTTTTTTTTTCTTCTTCTTTTTCTTTCCATAATGTACTTTCCTATTCTGCCTGCAAAGATGCTTCTAAATAGAAAAATCACAAGGGCGAGGGGTGTCAGCTACTCAGCCAGGCCCAACAAATCTGGAGCCAGCAAGGAAAAAAAAAGAAAAGCACCAGGCAGGGTAAATATTTCCCTGCAATTTTCTCATTGAGGTGCTCCCGGCACTGCCGAGCGAAACGCCGGAGCTTGCTGCACAGCGGCACCAAGCTCAGATGGTGTAAAAATAGTTATAAATACAGTTGGGGCGGATTTTCCTTTTAGGCAGGCTTCGGTTTCTCTCCCTCTCCCCCTCTGCCCTCCATCTGCGCCCACACACGAGCACACGCAGATCTGTTCCGCCTGGGCTCGTCGGACCCAATCGCTCACTTATTATTCAGCTTTTCTATAGCCTTCCACGGGGACACAGCACTTACAGCTGCCGCAGGGCCAGACAAACAGCCTAATCCCTTCCCGTGGCGTCTACATGAAAGGGGAGGGTCAGCTCCGACACAAGAATATTAAAAACAACCTGGAGAGGAGACTGTTTTGCCTGGCCTCGTGGTTTGTGGATTTACCCAGCTCCAAATGCTTTTTTCCCCAGTCTCTCTGATGCCTCTCTGTCCTGAGGTTTCCCTGCCCAGGATGGCCAGGTCCATCCCCTCACTGCTCTGCCCCAACTTGTCCCCCACCGGCCACCTGGTCCCGCACCACCCCGTGACCGCTTGCCCCGCTCCTGGGGCTGAAGATGAAGAACTTGGAAATTTGGGAACCCTTGGCGCTAAACCTGCTGCCACCAGCCCCAAAGAGCTGCAGCCCCTCTCAGCGCGTCCCCGTTGCTCACCCGTGCTGGCAACCTCCTCTCCAACACGGCGGGGATGCCCTGCTCCAGCACCTCCTTGCCACCGTCCTGGAAAGGGAGCGGGGAGGAGGCAATAACCCATGAGCACGTAAAGAGAAACTCAGAAGAGATGACAACCCCCCCAGGCACATCCCTGCCCCATCTCCTCACCTTCCCGACGCTGGTCCAGCCCAGGTACCGCAGGTTGTAGAGCAGCCTGGGGAGAAAGGGCTCAGGGCGTCAGCGCAAGGGCCCCACGCGCCCTCCCACTTCGTGCTGGCGGAGATGTTCAGGACCTGCCACCACCCCCAGGCCCATGGGGCAGCTTTGGCCCCGCAGCCCCGAGCGGAGGGGGTAAAGCAGGACAGCGCGGGCCCAGGGCTGCCCCGACACCAGGACCCACAGCCCGGGGGCCCCCTGCAGCGCCGGCCCTACCTGCCCCCCTGCAGCTGCCGCGGCTCCCGCTCCGCCGTGCGCCGGGGGCCGTGCTGGAGCTGGAAGCCAGGCTCTTTCTCCTTCAGCACGTTCAGGTAGGGCAGCAGGGGCCCGAAGACCTCTCCGTCGTGCCACCGCCACCGCAGCAGGCGCAAGCTCAGCGGCTCGCCCTTCAGCTTCTGCAGTGCCGCRCCGGCCTGGGGGAGAGGAAGGGGAGGGGAGGAGGACGAGGGGAGGAAGATGCCCACCCTCCTGTGCCCACCTACCTGCCCGCTGTACGCGTTCCGCAGGGAGCAGCCGTTGATCTCGTCAAGGACGTCGCCAGCCAGCACCACCTCGTCCACCTCYGCCTGGCTCTCGGGGAGCACCTCGGTGACAAAGACGCGTCCGTCCACGTACCTGGGGGTGCAACCAAGCCCTGGCTCAGCCTCCGGGACTGCCCACCCGGGGGGGTCCCCCCAACCCTTTTGGACCATCATGTTTCACCTATGCATCAAGGCAGGGAAAAGCAACCCCATGGACAGGAGCGCCCTACGAGGAGAAGAGCATCCAGTGCGCCGAGACACAGCCCCAGCCCTATCTCCAATCTTCTCACAGTGGTATTTATCATCTCCCCCTTTTTTGGGTTTTGAGTGTCTCCATCTCCAGAAGCCAGGAGTGCCTCGAACAGCCACGACCACCCGACCGCTGCTGGGAAGCAGAGAGGGGGACGGAGGGCTCCTACCTGAGCACCATCCCCAGCGCCCGGCACGGGACCGTCTCGTACGTGACGCACACCTGGAAGAGAGCGGCCCCCAGATGAGGATCGCCTGCTCCCTCTTCAGGGACGGGGAGGGGGCACGGGGACCCCTCACCCACGGTCTGGCGCTGAAGGAGAAGCTGGAGAATCGCTGCCAAATTGGGCCGTTGGGAACCAACAGCCTCTGCACAGGGGTGCGAGGCTGGTCCCCAGAGCCACCGATGGGCCCAGCCCATCTTGCTTTCCAAGAAGGCCATTTTCGAGCTATACCAACATCCTAATTCGCCAGGATTGGGCTGGGCTCAGCCTCTGGAAAGACAAATCTGCTGGACAGAAGTGATCCCAAAGCCAGAAGCAACTGCAAGCCAGGAGAACATAGCTTCCTCTCCCAAAGACGCCGTCGTTTCCACCACCGCTTACTGTCACATCGCGTTAGTCAGGGACCCGAAACGCGGCCAGTTCAGCTGGGAGCCATTGGGGTTGGAAACGCGTGAAACTCAGCAGGAGCCGCAGCTTYGCAGCAGCACCGCCGCTCAGCCCCTCTCGCGCCAGGTTTTGACCGTCACCAGCCCAAAAGCCAGCCCGAGCCGGCTGCACGCGCAGGTCTCGCTTCCCGAGAACGCGGCCAAAACGAACAGCAATGGGGCGGCTTTTAGGGTTTCTTTTTAACCACCCCAGGGGCAACGGAGAGAGACTGTTCCTTTTTTAAGGACATGGGAGCATCCCTGCCGTTCGTGGCCTCTTTGTAGAGGAAAAGCACAGCTATTCAGTGGAGCAAAAGCAAGAATGAAGCCAACGGATCCGCATTCTGCGTCAGCCCTGAAAAATGGGACTTTGGGGCAAAAAGGGGAAGAGGAACACAGGAAGACTTCATGGGTGTCAGTGGTTTAGGCTTCGGTCTCATTCATTTTTTCCCCTTGGGAGCGATCCCAGGGTCTGCTACTGGCGACGGGGCAGGCAGAGCAGCCCTGGTGGGACCCAGCCTCAGGTGCCGAACAGAGCGCCGGCAGCAGAGGCGGCTCCGCTCCTGTCGGCGAACCGGAGCCCGCTTACAACGTCCGACCGCCCATGGCCGGAGAGCTGCTGGGCAACCTCTCCAAAACGAATTATTTGTTCTTTTCCTAATTTAAGTTTTCAGCCAGGGCCGGCCCAGATGGCAGAAGGATGGATCCCACCCTGGCTCCTGCTCTGCTGACGCGTCGGGAGGGACGAACGAGGTCTTACCGGCAGCAGCCAGCTTTCATCCAAGAAACTGCAATTCTGCAAACAAAGAAGAGCGTCGCAGTTGCTCCCCGCGAGGACGGGAACTAGGACTTTGTGCAAGCAGCTCTGCAGGGACCCACAGAGCCCCATTAGAGCTGCCACCCAGGCCGATTTATCACCGTACCTGCAGATCCAGGGAGAAATTCATCTCTGTCACCACCAGCATTAGCGAGAGGAATGGCTCTGTAGAGGGAGAAGGGGGACGGGGACCGAGAGCCGACGTCACTGCCGGGCTCGGAGCCACGCGCTCCCTAAGACCCAAGTGGCAGGGACGTGGGAGAGGTCCACATAATCAAAGCAGTTTTCAGCGTAGCTAATGAGACCCTGGGGTGCAGTCCCCGAGGGGACTCTGCTGGCGCAGTCAGCGCTCGCGGTGACGCGAGAAGGAAAAGACGGAGAACCTGGTTCCCGCAATCCTCTCTGCAACACCTCTGCGTCCCGCCGAGCTCGCGGACTAGCCCTCGGCCCGCGATCCCCTCCGGATCRTTGCACGGCCCGAACCGACGAGGCGGCGGAGCAGAGCCGCAGCCAGAGCAGCTCCTGGCCCGCGGGCCATCCACCAGCGCTCGAGCCCAGAAAGGGACGGGCCCGCTGCTGAAGAGCTGCCCGGAGCTGCCCCCGCCCCGCGGCTCCCGCGGCCGGCATCCGAGCGGGAATCGCGGCCTCGCTAGACCGCATCTTTCCTGGGCCGGGAAGAGGGCTCATAGCAAACACTGCTGACGAGCAACTTTCTCTCCATTTGTCCTCTTGAACGCAAGGCTGCCTGCCCTCTCCTGCGCTAATGTTGCAATTATACCGAAGGATATTTGTAATCCGGTCATGCACTGAGAGCCCGGGGTGATTTATAAGCCATCTAGGTACAATTTTAACACGGAGTTATTTATCATAATCAAAAGATTAAAGGCTTTCACCCTGTTGCGGTCCCCCAAGGAGCGGGGCTGCGGATGGAGCTACGCAGCGCAGCAAAGGCCATGCGGACGCTCCTGGAGCCGGCAACCCACCCGGACCGGACCCCTCGCGCGGGACCGAGGCCTGGGGYCCGGGCTGCGAAGGGCTCTGCTCGCCAGCCGGACTGCTGGGGTTTGCTCAAATTAGCACCCTCATTAAAAAGAAATAACACGGAAGACACGCAAGAAGCAGTTTTCCCATGATAATCCCATGATAGCAAACCAACCTTAGATTGATCCAGTGTTTAAATATTTACATCTCCTTTTCCATCACTGCGGCAGTGTATTTAGATTTTAGCACTTAGTTTGGCTTAGAAAATCGCATCAGACTGTTTCGCTTCCTTCCCTGTGCTAGCCCAGTGCCGTAGCACCCGGGACGTTTGCTCCAGGGCGGTTTAGGTCCAAACGAGACTCCGTTGGTTGGATTTAACAAGAGTCATATGAACCACACAGCCGGGTGAGAGGATGGTGGGCAAGGACCATGCCCTCGGAGGAGGCGCGTGCCGGCAGCCGGCTGCCCCCGCTGAGGCTCCATGGTGGCCCTTGGGGACAAGGGACGGCCGGGATGGCCCTGCCACCAGCATTGCCAGATGCACCTGCTGGTATGAACCCGGCCAGGCCGGCGGTGTCGTGCTGGGACTGCCTTCACCCTCATAAAAACACATCTCACAGGAAAGACTCTGCAGGCTTCTCCCAAATCAGGTACCCAGGACAGTGGCCGAGCAACCATTTCGGCATGGATCCAGGAGGAAATCCCTGCAGCCCCGCCAGGGTTTGGCTTTCAGACCCAGAGCAAACCCTCTGCCATCCCGGCTCTGCATGGTTTCTGGGAGACACTACTGAGTTTTGGAAGAAGACTCGGTCTTACCCATGAGCTCTTCATTGCCGAGGATGGAGATCACAGGATCATAAAACTGAAACACAGCGAAAAGCCACGATTAAGTCACCGTTTTGTTTCATGTCGGACCACGGAGAGCTGCTCACACACACGTCTGAGACCGTGCCAGCGGCAGAGGCAGCGACACGGTAACCGGTGCTTTCTGCTCGACCTGCCAAAGCCCGAGACACGTCGAAGCCTGCTCACGGGAGCAGCCCGGTCACCCGCTCCCGGCCGAGGAGAGGCACCTACATTCAGGCACAAACCCCAGCGACCAGCCCCGTCTCCCCAGCCTCCGCTCTCCTTGCCCGTCGCACCTCCAGGAGCCGGGGCGTCCCCGCGAGCTGCTGCACGGCCGCCGCCAGGAGCTTCCCGTTGAGAGCCAAGCGCAGGAAGTACCGGCCGCGGCCCTGCGCTGTCAGCACTTTCGCGCAGGTCCTGGCTTTTTCTATGCCGATGGACAGAGAGGTCGGGCTGCGCAGGGAGAGGAAAAGCAGTTACAGGCTTAAACCTTGTCTCCCCTGGAGGAGACTTGTCCGTCACTGCTCCGGGGTGGATTAGGCATGGGCAGAGCCGAGCGCGATGCAGCCCGTGTCGTCCCGAGCCCAGTGCGCTGCCACGGCTCGGTTTTGCCCACGCGGGACGCTCCCGTCGCGCCCGGCCCCTGCCAGCCGCCACTCACCTGCTGCCTGCAGTCCGCGGCGGCAGCCGCTCCAGCCAGTGCCAGTAGTCGCGTCTCCCGAAGCCCAGCAGCGGCTCTGCAGGAGAAAAAGCACCCGAGGCCCTTCGGCGAGGGCGGCGGGGCGACGCGGTGCCCCCAGCGGTGCCCCCGCAGCCCCTTCCCTCCCCGCCGCGGCCGGGCGGGAAGCAGCGCTCACGTTTCAGTCCCTTGCGGAGGACGGTCTCCAGCAGCTGGCAGAAGGAGGCGAGGTGCGGCGAGGTGTCCGTGCAGGGGCCGCTGCCATGCCGGAGCCGCAGCACGCCGGCTGCAGCACGCCGGCGGGAGGGAGCAGGCTCAGCACCCCATGGGCGCCCCGGCCGTGACGGGGGTCCCAGGGGAACAGCTCCGCACACAGCCCCCCCCCCCCCGGTTCCCCCCAGGACAAGGGGCATCGCCGCGAGCAGCTCTCCCAAGAATGAGACCGAACGCTGGCCATTAGGGAAGAGAAGCAAAATCCTCCTTCAAGAGAGGCGGATCAGCCCAGGGAGCAGAGCCCAGGGAGTTTCTCTGGCCCTGCGACCGCTTCCACCTTTCCCTGGAGGTTGCCGATGCCGCCGGAGGTGTCCGAGAGCCCCGAGGCAGGAGGAGTCGTACCCCGGCTGGGCCCACAAGGGCTGGGGACCTGCCAGCACGCTCAGCCAGCCCTGGGACCACGAGGAGCATCCAATACCAGTGCCATCCAAATGGCAAAGCCAGACACCCCTAAGGAAGGGGGTCCCTCATGCCCACCGCCTCCAGCGAGGGGCAGGGAGGAGGACCAAAGCCTCCTGCCCCAATGCCATGGCCCCGGCAGGCAGCCGGAGGCAGCACCTGGCCCCCAAGAGAGCAGGCGGCCGCTCGCCCAGGACGAAATTCAGGATAAACTTCCTTAAAGCAATGCACCAGGCGCAGCAAGCACAAACGCAAACACTGAGTCATGCTCGGCGCCTGGCCCTGCCGCGACGCCCCGCCACGGCTCCGGGGCCCCCCTTGCCAGGCTGCGGCCCTGCGAGGCAAACCTGGGGCTCGCGGGGCTTTTTGGGTAGCACAGACCAGGTTTTTGCTGGTTTTCGGAGAGGCGCTGGGTAGGGATTTACTTCCATGGGCCGCGGGCTGCCAAGGACGCTGGGAGAGGAATGGGTGCAGGGGAGGCGGCAGCGGGCGCAGGAGGAGCCCTTCCCTCTCCACCCGCCGACGCCGGACACCTGAGCATCCCGGGCAGCTCCAGAGGCGGAGAAGCAACCAGGCAGCACCCTTGGTGGTACTTCAAGGGGGGAAACACCCAACCGCCCAAGGAACGAGCTACCTGCAGGTCCTCCCCGCTCCACCTGCTGCGCCTCGGGATGAGGTTTTTTGGCGTTTCCCTGCCATTCCCCGCACGGCTGCGAGGGCGCGGGTGCCTCCGCGGGCGCGGGGAGCCAGGCGCCTCCCGCGGGTGCTCCGCGCTCTCGTTTCATTTCGCTGCCCTCTGCGCGCCCCGTGCTGCAGCGAGCAGCCGCGGGGCTGCAGGCAGCGCCGGGCGCCCCGGGACTGCCCGGGTCCGGCCCCGCCGCGGCCCCGCTCACCTCTGAGGGCGCCGAGCAGCGGCTCCTTCCCGGCCATGCTCCGCTCCGCTCCGCTCCGCTCCTCCCGGCTCCCGGCGGGGCGGCACCGGCCGCGCTCCCCGCCCCGCCCGGGCTCCGCGGAGCGCGACCCGGCCCGGCTCGGATATTGCCATACACAGCTATCGACACGTGTGTCTATCCATACGTACCTATCCATATATAACACAGGCACTGGCATATATACACACAAATATAACACATTGACATAGATATACATATATATCTGCACTATCTATAAAACACTGGCATATATCTATATGCATATATATACACACTTATGTAACACAGACACTATATATAACTACTCATAAATAGTTATATATACACACTTATATAAACAGACACCATATACAGATACATAATAGAAACACTATTGTATATATATAGTATATTCGTGCATATATAAAAACCCCACCGACATTGGCATCTATATATATACACATATGTATCTATACRTAGATGTCTATACATATATACATGTATATAACACAGACATTGGTATGTATACACACACACCTATACACACACAATACGTATATACATATATATACACACTATCACAGGCATTGGCATAATAATATAGACACATACATATCTATAGCTATACACACACACACA
>NW_020451160.1:746476-789454 GCF_003343035.1 Apteryx rowi
GCGCCGAGCACCGCGGCCCCCCGGGGGATCCTGCCTCTTCCCCAGCCCGGGGAGCCGCAGCTTCCGCCTCCGCCGCGGCCCGAGCGACGCTGCACCCCGGGCCCCGGCTCGCCCCCGCTGCAAGTGCCCCCTTCCCCGGGTGCTCCCTGCTTCCAGTGCTCCGTGCCTGCCGGCRCCTCTTGCGGGCTCCCCCCATGATCTCCTCCTAGGATCCCCACGGGATGCCCCCAACTGTCTCCTGGGATCCCCCATCATAATCTCCCCAGGGTATCCTGCCAGGATCCTCCCCAGCATCCTCACGGGTTTCCCCCTCCGGATGTCCCAGGAGCCTCCAGGATGCCACCCCCATGACCCCTTCTGGATCCCCCCGCAATCGCCCTTACAATCCCCCAGGATCCCTCCCCAGTCCTCTGGGTTCTTCTCCATGATGCCCCAAAGTCCCCCCTTCCCCAGGATCCCCCAGGATGCCCCCTGGGATCACTAGGGATCAGGGCTATCGGGGTGGAGCGCCCCATAGGCCGGCTCCTAAATCGGTGCCGGAGGGA
Source organism: Apteryx rowi (assembly GCF_003343035.1). Lineage (NCBI taxonomy): Eukaryota > Metazoa > Chordata > Aves > Apterygiformes > Apterygidae > Apteryx > Apteryx rowi. The sequence goes on from NW_020451160.1 coordinate 747,022, forward strand.
CGCGATTCCCCCTCCCCATGGGCTCCCYGGCCCCGTGCGCCCCTACGGCATGTCCAGGGGCCGAAAGCCGCTCTTGGAGACCTGCCCCAGCAGAGATGAGTCAAAGCCGCTGGGTTTCCTCCCCTGCGTTTGCTCCCCGGGGAAGTCCCCGCTCAGTCCTAAGTCAGGGCTAGAGCAGATTATTCCGAGGCCCGGCAGCGTGGGAAAAGGTCAGATGAAAGCCTGCGTGGGGCTTCCTGTGGGCCAGGAAACTCCCCGGGGCCCCTCGCGAGCTCATCACGGGCTGTCCGCCCGCCACCGAGCGAAACCCCTGCGGCCGGCTCACCCGCAGCCCTGGGCAGCCAGYGCTCGGGCACTGAGCTGGGGCGGTCGGTCGCAACATTTTGTTGTGACAAACCTTTGACTGATGGTTTGTGGAGTTAGGTAGCCAGAAGGTTAAATCCTGCAACAACCCGGAGAGCAGCGTGTGGTGGGGGCTGGCAGCTCTGTGGGGGCAGAGTTAAGGGTAAACTCTTGTTGGGTGTCATCAGCTATGGGTTAAAGCAGCCGAGCTGTGACCCTCTCCTGCACTCAGCGGGATGGCAGAGCGTGGGAAACACCCTTTCCTGGGGGAATCGGGGRGTCGGGGCTGGCGCTTGCCCCCACGCTGCTGCAGGGCTGAGCCCACCTCCACCCCCCAGGCCCTGCAGCTGGGGACTGTGCTGGTGGGGTCACCCACGCAGGACGGCGTCATCTCCATCCTCACCACCGCCGAGGGGGCAGACGAGCCCAGGATGGTGCGGTTCCCGGTGCCGAGCCGCGGCAGCCCTCTGAGCCCGGGGCAGCCTCGCTGGGCCAACTACGTCAAGGGGGTGATCCAGCACTACCGGGGTAAGGCCTCAGCCGCTCCGGGGGCCGCGCGGGAGCCCCCGTCGCGCAGGACGCTGCAGGGTGCAACGCTCTCGGCGCGGGGGCCCTTTGCACGCTGGTGCAATCCTGCAGCTGCTGCAGCGGGAGAAATAGAAATTGCAGGCTCACGGCCTCGCTCCTCCTCTCTGCTCCCGCAGCTGGGCCCCTGCCAGGCTTCAACGCTGTGATAGCCAGCGACGTCCCCCTCGGCGGCGGCCTCTCCAGCTCGGCCTCTCTGGAAGTGGCCAYTTACACCTTCCTCCAGCAGCTCTGCCCAGGTAACGCGGCAGCCGCCCCGGCTCCCCCCAGTACGTCTCCGTTCCCGAGGCAGAGCACGGGGCACCTTGAGCRAGCTCCTCGGGTGACACCGCTGCCCGGGTGGGTTGCGACCTCCCGCCGCAGCCGCAGCCGGTGCCGGGGTGGCTGCAGGGGCTCCTCCGGCTCCCCGGTGCAGGGCCCTGACCCTGGGCATGTCGGGAAAGCCGCAGGACAGCTCCTCGGGCCGGCTGGGGAGATGAGAGCCAGCTTTTTCCCGCRCTCTGTGTCCCAGAAAACAGAGGGATAGCCCAAGGCTGCGTCTGAGACAGCAGCGTTGTATTCCCCATCCAGCCTGGATGCCGTCGGAGAGCGCGGCTCCGCTGCCGTGCGCTGGTGCAGCCGCAGGCAGGGACTGGATTTCACACTCTGTCCAGCTCGTGCTTTAAYGGAGCCCCGTTCTGAGGCCGCGTGTGCTGCGCTCAGCGTCACCCAGGCCGCAATTTCCCTRTGTCTCACCGAACCGAAAATCCTGGAGAGGGAGAGAAGTGAGAGCCGCGCAGCTCGGAGGGGACGGCTCAGCCGCCTGACACCTCTGGCGGCTGGCAGCTTCTCGCAGCTGCTCCGCCGAGTCTTTTCATCCAGCGGCTGCTTTTCACCCTCTTCGGTGGACAGCCGTGAAAACGAGCCGCCGCTTCTGCGCTCGTTCCCCCCGCTCCAGGGCGAGGGGTGAACATCCCGCAGCTGCTAACCTGGGTCTCTCCCATCTGGCACAGATGACGGCGATTTAGAGGCCAAGGCGTTGGCGTGCCAGAAAGCTGAGCACACTTTTGCTGGCATGCCCTGCGGGATCATGGACCAGTTCATATCCGTGATGGGCAAGGAAGGGCACGCGCTGCTCATCGACTGCAGGTCAGGACCGAGCCCCGAGCGCTAACGAACCCTCCTTGGGCGTTTGCCTGTGAGCATCCTAACTGATGTTTGGGACCTGCTGTCTCTTAGCTGTGAAGTAAGTGCAGCCACAGGAGCGCAGAGRGGGTTTAACCCTGCATCCAGGTCAAAATCTCATCGCAGGGTTGGGACTAGGCCCAGGCRTCCCGATTCCTCCTTGTGCATCCTCTAAATGACAGTCTGCACATGGCTGAGCTGGCCTTCCTGCAAAGTCTTTAGGGTCTAATATGGGATTAATAATCCTAAATCACATGGGCTTTGCCCCGCAGAGGCACCAGCTGCCTACCACGTGGCAGCCCAGCTTGCAGCAGGAGGCTGCGCCGTGGCCTCACCCAGGTAGCTGGAGAAAGCAGGGGAAACCCACCGTCCTGCACACACGGCCCACTCTGCGCTCTCGTTCCAGGTCCCTGGAGACCGTCCTTGTACCACTGACCGACGCCAGCTTGGCCGTCCTCGTCACCAACTCCAACGTGCGGCACACACTGACAGGAAGCGAGTACCCCAGCCGCCGGCGTCAGTGCGAGGAGGCTGCTGCGGCTCTGGGCAAGGCCAGCCTGCGGGACGCCACCATGGCCGAGTTGGAAGGTGGGTCTGGATCTCCCTGGGCTTCTTGGGCTCCTTGGGCTCCTTGGAGCGGCAGGAGCTGGTGCCCYGAGGTGTGGGGTGAGACCGCAGGGCAGTGCCCAGAGACGGGGTGGGCGGGTGTGTGCCCTGGCGATGGAAGCGTGATGCTGCTGGAGGTGGGTGGAGAAGCTGGATGGGGCCACGTCCCGTGGACCTGAGCAGCTTCACTGCAGGCGTCTTCACGTCTCTGCAGCGGCCAGGGAGCAGCTGAGCRAGGAGGTTTACCGGCGAGCCAGGCACGTCATTGGGGAAATCGAGCGCACGGTCCAGGCAGCGCAAGCGCTCCAGGCCAGGGACTACCGGACGTTTGGGAGGCTGATGGTGGAGAGTCACAACTCCCTCAGGTGAGGAGGTGCCAGCCCCTTGGGCAGGGCAGGCTGCGTCGGGGGCACGGGGATCGGGTCACTGTGACATTTGACTTGTCTGCGCCCTGCGATGTGACACCCGGGAGCCCAAATGGGGCAGCTGGAGCAATACCCTGCCTGGCATCCGGACTGGAGGTCTCATCTCTCCAGGGATGACTACGAAGTCAGCTGCCCGGAGCTGGATGAGCTGGTAGCGGCGGCCCTGGAGGTCGACGGGGTTTACGGCAGCAGGATGACGGGGGGAGGCTTCGGCGGCTGCACCGTGACTCTGCTGGAGGCCGGGGCTGCAGAGAGGGCTCAGCAACACATCAAGGTAGGCAAGAGCCTGCTGCCCTCCGGCCGCCGCAGCCCTCGTGCTTGGCCTCCCTGCTAATGCGGAGCTCCGGTTCTCCTTAGCGAGAGCAGGGGGAAACAGGCTTGCAGCGGGACAAGTGCCCCATCCAGCGATGAGCAGGGATATCGCCAGGTTTGTTGAGGACACTAAGCTCTTTCAGGCCATTAAACACCAAGGKGGTGGCAGAGAACTGCAGAAGGCCCTAACTCAGCTGAGGACSTGAGCCCAAAGGCACCGGGGAGCTTCGCTGGAGCTGGGGAAAACTAATCTAAGCCCAGTGTTTGCAATGTTGAACTTGATGCTGGCGCTTAAAGCTCAGGAAAGATCTTAGTGCTGTCATCAAATGTCCCTGAAAATCGGCAGCTCAGTGTGCACTGATGGCCGGAAAGGACAGCAAAATCGGGGGGTGTCAGCAGGAGGGGGCTGCAAACAAGGCAGAGCCTTGTTTTGCTGCTGTGTGAGATGGGGGTGCGCCCACCCATAGCGCAGTTAAAAAAGGGGCAGAGGAAGGTAAGGGGAGTGATCAAGGGAGTGGAGCAGCTGTCCTAGGAGGAGAGAGTAAAAGGGCTGGGCTGCTCCGGCTTGAAAAGGAGGAGGGAGGCTGGAGCCCCCCAGAGGGAGGGGAAGAGGAAACGCGATCAAGACTTACAAGATCACGAAGACGGTGGTGAAGGTGACTGTCCYTCAAATCCTCCCAAACAAAAACTCRTGGTCATTGCATGAGTTAGTTAGGAGAGCTGTTAAAAGCAGAGTAACAAAAGTACTTCCCAGAGCCAGTAGCAAATTCCCTGCTGTCACGGGACACTAGGGAGGTATGCAGCATCGGCAGGTCCAAAAGGACTTTAAAAAAAAAAAAAAGGCATGGAGAGCCTTAAAGGGCTACTGAGGGGCCTGTTCAGGGGTGTATCCTATAGCACCCCCGATCCGATGATGTGGATGCAAGAGGTATATGAAGGGGCASAGGGGCAGGATTGCACACTTTCCCCAAAGAGCATCGCCCAGGGCCGATGTTGGAGATGCTGCTGGGCTGCAGATGCACCACCGGGCTGCCCAGCAGGGCATTTCTTCCAGGCCTGTTTGGCAGGTCCTATGTGCCAGCGGCCAACCTGAACGAAGCCTCGTGGCCTGGCCCCTTGCTGCAGCGTGGTACAGACCTGGATCGCCAACGCTTGAAACTCCTTTTGTCTCCTAGGGGAAATACAGCGGCACAGCAACCTTCTACATCACCAAACCTTCCGATGGGGCAAAGGTGCAGCCCCTCTAGAGAAGCACCTACCTTTTCTGGGCTGGGATCATCTCTGATGAAATCAAGGCAGCTGCTTTCCTCGCTCCGCAGGGGAATCAATTTGTGTCTGCATCATCTGTCTAATAAAAACTAAACGTTTGCACAGCAGTTCTGCCTCCTGCCCGAGCCACCTCAGCCCAGAGCTGTGACACCAATGTAACTTGGGAGCTTTTCTCAAAGGAGACAACTCCAGTTCACAGTGGTGTAACTAAGCACCTGCAGGGACATGGCATAGCAGTGCCTCCGCGGAGCTGCAATCACTCGAGGGGACGGTGGTGGAGGAGTGGCAGGCACTGACTACTTGCCAGAAGGCCCTACTTGTGTGTCCCCTTGTGGCACATGTCCCTCATCTGCTGGTGCAGCTGGAGATATGAGGGGGCTGGTGTTTTTTGTAAAGAAAAAGGATCAGGCAGACTGTAGAGAAAAACATTTATTGAGTGCAATAGGAAGCCATCTGATCAAAGACCTGCCGTCAGAGCATTCTGCCGGCCCTCCCTCGCAAAGGCTGAAGCGCCAGCAGCCTCCTGACCAGATGAGAATTAAAAAGTGATGCTGTTTAGTGCGATGCATTGGTTAGGTGCCCAGCTGCCTTGCTTGTTTAGGCACCGGGTGACACTACGGTCAGGAGCAGCTGATGAGCTGTGCTCTCTTCTCTTGGATAAGAAAATAATCTTTGGTTAATGCTTGGAAATGTGGCTCCCCTTTGAGGCTGCGATCAGCGTGTTAGCTGGTACCACAAAGCACAGGGAAAGGATCACGGCACCTGAGTGCAGGAAGAGTCACATCAGCTGGAAATATTCCCAGGAGCAACAGGGAGGAGACAGGAGCCGAAAGGCAGTCAGAGTAGTGCCATTGGTACTTGCTTGGGGAGCTAAGTGCTTCTTGAAAGCACAGTAAAACCACAGGTTTGCTGAAATATCTCGGTTGACCTAGCCCCAGTTGCAATCTCGGTGACCTCTGTGGACTTTACTCACCTGTGTGCAGATTTGGCTCAAACATGCAAAAACCTTCCCATTAAAACGAACAGCCGCGAGGGGCAAGGGAGCCCTTGATGTTGTCAGTGCTGGAAATTCTTCCTCTGGTTCCAAAAGAAGAAAAAAAAAAAAACCAAAGTCCAGAGTCGGATCAAACCAAACAGGCAATGCAGCCAGGGAGACCAGCCGGCTGCTGTCTTGATTGGAAGCTCTAAGCCCAGAAAGGTGGCAGCTGCCGTTTCGGGCAGGATCCCTTAGCGGGAGGCTCCTTGCCTGCTCCCATGCAGTTGAAGCAATCCACAGAAACTCGCTTTTCATTGAGACACGAGGTCCGATTGTTCTCTGTTGGCAGAGGGTTGGCAGAAGCCAGGCATCTTGCCCAAAGCCAGGCAACGAGGCACAGCAAGGTCTTAGCTCAGCCCTGCACCCAGCACAGTCCGAGTGTGGCTAAAGCCAAGGGCTGAAAGAGGGGCTGGGAAAGACACGCTCGCTCAAAAGGACAAGCGAGACGCTGCTGTTCCCGGTCTCATGCTCCCCTTGTGTTCACCGAGCAGTTTGCAAAGCCCTTTTCTGGACGTTGCTGTTGGGCAAAAGGGCTTTTACAAGTTACCCGACATTCTCGGGCCAAAATCTCATGTGCTCCAAGTCAGTCCTGTAAAAAATCCCCCACACTGGTCCCATTTTCAGTACTTCTCCAAGCACCGTTAACTGAGCCATTCTCATCCCTTGCTTCCAAGCAGCTCTCAGCCCATCTGCGAGCATGTGCTGTGGATGGAGAGAGCTGAGCTRGTGGGCGCTGTGCACTGGACAGACACATCTGCTCACAGCGGTCCACTGTAGTCTCCAATGCTGGGGGAACATCGGGGCCAAAGCAGAACCCTCCAGCTCATCAACAGGCTTTCCATGGGGTTTAGGAAGCCTTTGGATCAAGCCCTTTAACTGATTTCTTACAGTTATTAATGTTTYGCAGCAGCCACAGTGCCAGTTTATCCTCAACATTCAGTGTAGGCCTCATCCACCTCCAGTTTTTTAATAATAAAATACATTTATATATATATATATATACTAGGAAAACTGTACAATATCATATGCAAAAAAAAAAAAAAACGCATTAGAGGCCATTGTGAGTAACGCTATACAAATTAAAGGCTATGCTTTGCTATGGTGGTACCAAATGTTAACAGCGAAGGGCAGACYCAAAAAAGTGCAGTAAGAAAGCGTAGATTACCCCAAACCTCTATCTTGCAGCTCTCGTATAAAAAACAAAACAAATAACCARCTCTGGTGGACAGCCTTCCACTGCCAAAGTGACCAGGACACAGCAGGGGGACAGGAAACCCAAACTGCCATGTGCCGCGGGGGGAAGGTGGAAGCAAACACCAACCAAAGCCCAGTGCGGCCCAGACCGCAGGGGTGTGAAGATGTTCCAGGAAGCCCGGAGAAAAGATGAAAACTGTGACCCTCTATAAATCAGGATGTATTTGGATGCAATCAGTTGGGATCCTCTCAAAACTGAGGACCCACGAATAAATTGTTCTGTTCTGTTTTCTGGGGGAGGCCGGAGCAACTGAGCCACCTGAAGTTTCTGCAGTAGCAGGTATATTTGGATGGGTGGGCACTGAGGGATGGTATTGGAGTGAGCAGTGATAACTTAGGGAAGACCTCCCTCTGTAGGTTCTGCAGAAAAGATCCCAGGCTGCCCGGATGGGAGAGGAAGAGCCCTGAATGGTGAGTGCACACCTGATGACCCACATGTGTAGAGCTTTGAGCACACTGGGCTCTAAAGGAGAGGTCCAGAGCTTGAAGTGCCATGGAAGGTCTCTGCCCACAGGAGGAGCTGCCCAGGCACCATGGCAGAGTCCGGATGAACAGCCCTTGGATCGTTCCACGAAGTCCTGCTAGCCTGAATGGCACCATCCTGCTCGCAGGTGGCCTCCCCTGTTTCAGGCCTCGTAGAACTGCCTCTCCATCTGTTTGGTGAGGGTCCCACTGGACATCACAGTCCGGCTCACAAACTCTTTGGTGACCTGTTTGGTGAGGGTGCTGCTGGCGCTCTCCACTCGCTGGGTCGTCATCAGCATGCCATCTGCAACAAGAGAGGCTCAGTGGTCAAGACATCGCGCCAACTATTGGATGGACTGGGTCAGACACCAGAGCACAGGGAATAGGGCTGGGAGGAAGCTAGGGCACTCAGCATCAGCTCTACGTAATGATTAATGGCAGAGGTTTCTCCTTAAATATCGCTTTCATTGATGGAGAACCTCCCCGGTCAAGTGATTCAGTACTTTGCTATGGATGGATTTCTTAACATCTCCCAAACTCTCCAGGCTGCAGCACAAGCCCATGACTCCTTGCACTCATGGGACACTTATCCCTCTGTTATCATACTTCTCTGTTCTCTCTTCTCTGAAGAGCTCTAACCTTGCAGGAAGAGCTATGGTTTGGTCACTAGTAATAGCACTTGGGGGGCTCTGAAAACTCAGGGTTTCCTCTGCAGCATTGCTTCCAACCAGGCAGCACACAGGAAAACAACTGCAACAGCCTTCCGGGCCAGAACAGGGACAGGGAGCTGGAAATGGTCTGTTCCTCTTCATCTATCCCCGTTTGATGGGCCCTCCCTCCCAGACTTCCACATATGAGGTAAAAGCACCCTCCAACCTTTGGACAAGCATATGTAGCCTCTGGTCTCCAAGGGTTTCAAAGGAGACAGAAAGCCCTTACCTGTGAAGTGGGGATCCAGCGAGGAATGGCTGATGCTGGTTTTGGTGGTGTATTCGGTGGGGAAGTTGTACACTTCCTCTCTCATGTACTGATGCCCTCCAAATTGGGAGAAAGTGCCTGTGGAGAAGAGAAGAGTCAACCAGGAGATGACAAGGAAATTTCAACATCTCAACCCTGGGCAACAAACAGTAACAGTCAGTTTGTGAGGCCTGTCTGGCTGACATTAAAGCCAGGCTTAGGAAAAATTGGGAAGACTGAGGACCTGTGCAATGCAAGTAGCTGCCTCCAGGTATGTGTACAACCACGCAAAAGACAGGAGATTCCTAATAAATTAAACAGTGACAGGTTTTCACAACCCTCCCTCATTCAGTACATCTTGCAGGACTGGGACCAGTGCTCACAAGGTACAACATTGTCTACATTATGCAGATGGAAAATGGAGTCACCACCAAAGCTTGAAAGGGACTTCAGGAGCCGTGACCCAGCATTTGCTTGTTCTGAGAAGTTTCTTTCCTTTGCACTTCCTCAAAGAAGTGATACTGTACCTCCATCCTGAGATTCGATAGTGATGATGCCCTCTCTCTCTGGCCCGAAGCCTTGGGTGGTCTTGGCTTGCACTTTGAACTTGTACGGGACATTCTCACTCAGGTGAGGCACAGTCAGGGTGGTTTCTGGGTTGTCTCCTTCAACATAGATATTCCTGGGCTCCCCTAATCCACACAGACATACCAGGGTTGAAGACAAACAGGAGTGACAGTCCCTTCAAACACGCTGCCCCCAACTCTGACTGGTGACTTGGCTTCCCCTAAGCTTTATGCCATCTGCAGACTGTACAATCACACCCAGCTCTATTGTTAGAACCACCCCACTGCAGTATAAAGCTGATCCTCAGCAACCAACCTTCACTGGGCTTAGACTCTATTAGACCATGGGTCCTTCCTCTTCCCACAACATCTGTTATACTAGACCATGCGATAATGCAAAGCACCAAGGTCCAGCAGCTCCTGAACCTGGAATCAGCCTCAYGTCCCCACTCTGTCTGCTCTGTGTGAGCAGACAACTCTATTGCTGGAGCAGGTGGGCAGTGACAGTAATTTTTTTTTGGTTCCAGCAAAAATGTGGCAAGTTGCTGCCTTTGCTGGAGGTACCTAGTTCTCTGCACAGGGAACTGGGCTTCCACAGCCTGGTACCATACCTCCTCCATGCAGCATCTCACAGGTGACCATGTAACCCAAGATGGCCCCATTGGGCTTGCGGGGTCTCTCCCAGCTGAGCTGCAGTGAATCAGGGCTGAGGGCAGTGAAAACCAGAGGTCCGGGAGCACTGGGTGTGCTCAGTGTGAATGGTGAACCTGCAAGTGCACAAATGAGAGGCCAGTGTCACAGAAGGTGGAGAGGAGGAGCCTGGGTGGGGTCTGCATGCAGCATTCATGTAATGAGCTGGGAGGTGTCAGCTGCCTGCACAGCTAGAAGGCTAGCGCGGGGGGAGGGAGTTGGGTCCAATTTCCAAGTGAAAGGAAGGAAGGGGGAGCTCAGGATGTGGTAAGAGGAGAGAACACAGCAGAGGCTCAGGACTGCATACAGCAGCAGAGATCAGTGCCACCCTCCTCTTCCCTTATCCCCTGTCTTCCTCACCTGGTACAGGGCTGAGCGGGCTCTGCGGGTCCACTTGGGACTCTATGGTGATGACGCCTTCTCTCTCAGGGCCCCAGCCTTCCTCGCTCTGGGCCTTCACCTTGAAGATGTAGGAGTGGTTGGGCAGCAGGTCCTCCACCACCACCGAGTTCTGGCTGGGGTTGGGGATGGTGAGTCGGTGCACTTCTCCTGGGACGCGCAGGGAAGAGGGAGGTCAGCACCATGTTTCAGGCACAAAGACAAAGTTGCTTTTGCTTAAACCCTACCCCAAACTGCCTGGAAAAACTGAGCTGGAGCAATTCATCAGGGACCCCCCCCTCCCCAGCCACCTCTATCACACCTTGCCACCTAAAACTAGTAGCACAGGCCCAGACGCTGCTACAAAAAAGCTTGGGACAAACTGGCTTCTCGAAAACACAGGGGTTTTCAGCCAAAGAAAACACTGTTTTCACTAACATTGCCCCAAGTTTTGTGTAAAAATAAGAGATTTTTATTCCAATCTTTCCTCCAACTCCACTATAATAAAAGCAAACTTCAAATAAGACTTTGTGGGGAGGTGGACAAGGAGCCCAACATTTTTTCAAGGAGGAGAGGCAACTCCACAAGCAACTCCACAAATTATCCCTCTGGTAGAAAAGGAGAATGAGAGGTGCAGGGTTGAGTCATTTCCTCAAGCCTATGCAAGAAGAGGAGCTGGGACCAGATCCAAAGGATGTGGGACAAACTTTCTACCATCAAAGACACCCACCCCAACCGCCCAGCTCGCTGGCCTGAGTGGGAACCCGTGCCAGTTGCATGTTCACTGACCTCCGTTGAGGAGCTGGTACTGCACGCTGTACCCCTGCACCTCCTTCTCACAGTGTGGCTCCTGCCAGCTCACCTTCAGGGAGGTGGGTCCCAGCGCAGAGAACACCAGGCGCGTGGGAGTGTCGGGGACACCCAGTGGCATCCTGGAATCTGAGGCAGAAAGGGACCATCACAGCATGGATTTGAGGGTGAGGGGTTGAGGGGGCTGGGGGAGAGGAGGGAGCAGCACACACAAGCGTGGAATGGTCCTGGTGGTCTGGGCAGAACATGGCAAAATGTTGTCTCTGCAAGCTCTGCACACCTGCAGTGAGGCACAGGGTCCCATGGCCTTGAGGCTGCCACGCTCAGATGTGACAAGGCAAGATAAGCTTTGCACCCCCTTCCTCCATGATAGAGGGATCAGAGCAGGGGCCCAGGTGCTGTGCATGGCCCTCCTCACTCATCCTGAACACCCTGTACAGTCTGCTAAGCGCTTCATGGACATCTTCGGAGTGAGTGCAGCTCCTGGCCTTCTGGGGAAGGGGGGAGCAGGGACTAGGGTGGGGGTTTTGCCCTGACCTCCTGGTGCAGAGAAAGAGGGAAGTAGGGTCATTCTGCCAGTGACTGGCCTTGTACCCAGCATGGGCTGGAGGGAAGCAGACAACAGGGCATGGGCTAGCAGGAGAGCTCTAGAGGATGTGGCATCTTCATCAACCAGGCCTCCAAATGTTGTTCATCCACTGGCCACTTTCCACCCACTCTCCTCTTTCATTAGCTGCCTGGTCACTCTCATTCATTAGGGACCTGACTGTCTGCACCCATCTTATATGTACCCACTCCAGAAAGATGGCACTTCTTGCAGGGAGATTTACAACCAACTCTCCTGGGCTTTCAAAGGGAGCTGGGAGCTTCACTGAAGCTTGCAAACTGGCACCCTCTTCCTCACCCATCTCCATAGCACCTTGCAGCAATGGATCCTGGTACCCAGTTTTCCTCCCTACCCTGCTGTGAGGCCTGGAAGGAGTCTCAGGAATACAGTTGGAGAAGCACAGCAACTCCAAGGATTGTTCAAGGGGATGGGGGCAGTCAGGACCACAACTATGTGCTCCTCAATCCCCCCAGCTCAGCCCACTGGGATGTTGCGCTTCACATCAAGCACAGCAGCCTCCCAGGCAGGTGAAGCTCAGGGTCAGGGAAGCTGGAGGCTGCTTTCTGGGCAATACACAGATACAATTCCAGGCAGGATCTCAAGCCCCTAATTGACAGGGGCTTTGGCCAATGAGTTTGCAGAGGGACATCTTGTATGGAGCACACATTCTCCCCAACAGTCCTCCAAAGGCCTGTAGGGGTAAGACTGAGAACAACAAGCTTGTTAGGAATGAAGAGGACAGGGGACAATGAGCTGATGAGCTCGTTAGAGCACGATGGCAGCAGCGATGAGCGTTAATCAGCCCACATGGGTTGAAACACAGTTGAAGTCACCTGTAAATGGAAAAGTGGTGTGATGGAGGCATAGCCTGGATCAGGAGGGAGATCAGTGCAGCACACAGCAAGCAGTGGAGAGAGAGTTTGGGGAGAGCAATGGATGGCAACAGCTCACAGGTGGCCAGTGCCTTGGCTGGTTATGGGATGCATGCCCACGATGAGACACTCGACAAAGCTGTACCTATGTACTTGCAAATCCCCGCGGACCCATCAGTCATGATTATAGAGTCCCGAAAGCCAGTGCTGGGGTAGTAACCCTTCACCTTTGCCCTGCTCCTGAAACCCACATCCCGGGACAGTGGGATTGTCCTCCTAGCATCTTCATGGATGGGAGGGAGGAGTCTCCCCGGGTAATCTACAGGCCAGCATCAGAGAGAAAGAAAGAGAGAGAGAGAGAGAAAGAGAAAAACATCACTGGAGGCATCAGAGCAGGTTCAGCCAGTGCTGGCTCCTACACAGAGATGGCTTCCTTAAGGAGGAGGCTCTGCTCAGATTTGAAGAGCCTTTTTAGAACTTTCTCTCAACGCCAGCCTGATGTATACGTGTGGATCTGAAAAGTAATCACACTGCTAGACAGARTAAGAGGCAAAGACATGCGGTCTTCCCAGTGGCACTTTGCAGTGGGAGGGGGGATTAGGACGTAGCTCTTTCCCGAGTGCTCTGCACATGCGATATGGACCCTTTCCAAAGTGGTTTGGGAAGCAGGGTAGCCTTACTGAAGTGCTTGGAAGTCAGGGGTAGGGACATGACATTCCAGATCTCTGCTTTATAGTCCTTGTCCCAGAATGATCTGCAGGGCAGGGATCTGAAGAGAGTCATGAAAGCGGAAGAGGGAGGCAGCCCCATCACCTCAGTACTCACCATGCCCCATCAGCATTGTGGAGTAGTCTCTAGTCAGCGAGGAGCTCCCCATCACCCTGTGCTCTTGCTGCATGTGTGAGTTCAACTGGTGGTAGTTTGTGTTTGCTGTCCTGGTCAGTGTGCCCCCACCGCCAGGGAAGGAGAAATCCATCCGGCCATTCAGCAAGTGCTCTGTGAAAGAGAGCACAGAGTGAGGAACATGACTGTGGACTGGGCTTCTGCTTCAGGAGGCCTCAGGGGCCACACTGCCTTGGCTTCATCCCAGCTCCAGCTGCTCTGGAACGCCATTCGGAAACACTAGATCTAGAACAAGTGACAATTACCCAGTGGCAAGGGGGAAACAAACAGGTAAACAGAGACTTCACCCTATACCCATCACCAGAGACACCCACAGTGCCCAAGGTAACTCCAGACCTCGGCCTCGCTGGGGCACTGCCTTGTGGTTCTCACCATGTTCAGATTAAAAAAGAAGGTGGAAGAAGAAAAACAGCCCTTTATGGAGGCAGTTTCTCCAAATCTCACTCTGGATCCCGTCTCAGCTGGATCTGAAAAGCAAAGTCTGCTCCGCTGTTCTTGTCCTTGACAAATCCCCATCCCCTCCCAGCAGGCCAGAAGAGATCAACTACCCATGTGAGAGTGATTTCTGTTTAACAGTCCAGCAGATCTGCCCTGGAAGCTCAGGGCACTTAATTAAGGTGAGGAGCTGCGCCTTGGAGGTGGTACTTAGCAGGTATCATTTGTTCCTGCCTCGAAGGTCCAGCTTCGTGCAGAAGCAACTTGCTAGCAGGCTCCCAAGTCCATGCCGAGATGGGGGTTACCTTGACACTCCCATGAGCAGACAGACCACGGCAAGGCTTTGAAGCAGACTCTACAGCACATGAACAGTGCATCACGCCAACATGAGGATGGGCACACAAGGGGAGGAAGGGGACACGTTATGGGGCAGAACTCAGTCGCAGGCCCCTTGGCTCAGAGCAGGACGAGACAGGACACTCAGTGCAGTAGGGAGCTGTCCTTCACCTGCTTGGGGCCTGGGGGTCCCACTCCTCATCAGACTGCCAGTAGCCACGTCACTGTCCTCCTCACGGAGGAGACCCTCGGTGTCTGAGGAGAGGTGGCTGCTGCTGGAGAGGCGGGGAATGGTTTCAGGTGGGAGCCTCCAGGTGATGCGGCGAAGATCCAGGTCTTCTCCCAACAACTGCACATATTTCCACTGGGAGCCTTTTGGAACAATGTAAGCACTGGTGTTGGCACAATCTGCAGGGGACAGAGTGGGCAACCCCACCACCTTCATGCTGCTTGCTGGGAAGGGGAAGGGGCAGCCACCAGTGGGAATGACACCCATTTATGGCCTGTCTTGCCAAGCGTTGGCTGATGAGTTAAGGCAGTGCAAAGATCACGTGACTGGCAAACGGAAGATGGAGGGAACATGACACACATGGGGTTCCCTAAACTCATGGGCTGCATTCCAACCCTGCGTCCATCACAAAGGCGAGTGTTGAAGTTCCACCACGCGCCTGTCCCTGTCATGAAGAGTCTGCTGCAATTGTCCTCCTCTTCTCAGGAGAGGTTTTCTCACTCCACAATGTGCACGCAGAACGGTTGTCTCAGATTCTCGGTGTTTCCATTGTCTCTGCTCTCTCCAAGGACCAGGGACTCACTCCTGGATCCCAGTCTCTGGAGAACAGCCTCCCACCCCTCACTCAGCAAAGACTCTATGTATCCTCCTTACAAGCCCCATCATTTCAATTACAGCTCATCTTCCCCTTTTCACACCCATTTCAAGCCCTTGTTGTCCCAATACAGCAGACTAGGGAACCAGGCCTTTTCCAAGAGAGAAGGGATGGAAGAAAACATCAGGAGCCGCAGGGATCCACCTGCATCTGATTCATTGGCCGAAGCCTCCTCATTACTTGGCAAGTCTGGACAGGGTCCTGGCAACCTGCTATAGGTGACTCTGCTTGAGCAGGCGGGTTGGACTAGATGATCTTTAAAGGTCCCTTCCAATCTCAACCTTTCTGTGAGTCTGTGAGTTCCCTCCCGTTGGCCTGGCAGAGCCCCTAAACATCCCAAGGGACTCAAAGGTCTGTGTCTTACCAGCTCTTGTTTTCTGGCAGTATCTCTCATGGTACATTCAAACAGCAACAGCAGGGGAAGGTGAACAGGGAGGGCTACGAAAAGCTTCTTTCCCACCCATGCTGAGATTTCTCTTTGTCTCACAGCTAAGACAAGGAGACACTGGTCTTATTTACATTGTGACTAGTCAAGTGTTCCCACGGATGCAACTACTGTGCTTTGGAAGAGCTGATCTCCAACGGCTCCATGCCTTGAGTCTCCCCACATCCAAGGGGAGGAAAGGAGCAGTGAAGCTCATTGCTGAAAGCTGTTAAGGAAAATGCATGTTAAAAAAGACTCTTTGCAAGACCCAGAGAAACGTACCTGAGTCATCAGAGACACTGGGATGCTTGCTGCCAGGTGCAGACCGAAGCACATCTGTGCTGTACATCAGGTAGCTGTCGTAGTCCTCACCCCCCTCAGCATCAATGATGGGAACATCAGGGATGATGGGGACTGGAGGGGAGGGAGAAAGTATCATTAGGCATGCAGCCTGAAACCACAAAGGGCTCTGCCACACTCAGGCTGGCCTTCAGGGCTCACGAGGGTGACAGGCGCAGGGGAGAGGGCAGGGCATGGAAAAGCAGCTGGGTTGATGGAGAGCATTCCCCAGCATGGCTCTTCTTTTCCTTCCCTGCTCCCCACCCAGGAAGGGCAGTAACTCACTGGACATTGGGCGCTTGGGTTGTGTAGCAAGGTTAATGGTGGCTTCTCTCTCAGGCCCCCAGCCAGCACCATTTCTAGCCTTCACCATGTAGCGATATGGTTGGGACTCCCGCAGGTTTTCTATCAGCACCATGCGCTTCTTTGGATCTTCAACCAGCACGTTTTTCAGTGGTCCAATGGGTACTACAAATACAGGTACATATATTCCCCACAAGGTCACAAGACAGAGCAGCACCCCTCTCTGAACCAAGAGACTTGCTGAGTCTTGGTGTCAGGACACAACCTGGCTTTGGGACAAGGTGCAGAGAACTATTTGGGCTGCTCATGACAGGCATGACATTGTCTCAGGGGAAATTCCCAAACTGAATGCTGAAGTCAATCTACAACAGAGATTTCCTGTTGCTCATGTGCCAGCTGCTGTCACTAAATAGCATCTTTCAGGCACCATGGCCCTAGGTCTAGACTTATGGACTAAACTTTTAAGGTGAGAAACAACACAAAACACTACAGAAGTGAACAGGAACTAAGAGTGCTCAAGGCTTTACGGGATTAAATCCTTAGTGATAATTTTCGGTACTCCCTCCGTCTAGAAGCAACCTCTCCAAATCCCAGTTCTTGCAAGAAATGTGCTTGGAGCCATTCCGGTTCTGCTGCAGCTTAGGACCAGCACAGCCCACAGAAAACTCACTCCAGCCACTCAAGCTGGCTGAGCTGCCACAACTGACCCACTCAGCAAATGAGTTCTTACTGTTGTCCTCATTAACGAGTCCATAACTGACTTCATAAGCTGTGATCTCCCCGTTGGTTTCTGCAGGCTCAGCCCAGCTCAGCTGCGTCACAGTGGAGGACACAACGTTGAAGGCCAGGCGGCCAGGCTCACTGGGAACTAGAAAGGCAAGAGCAGAGTCTGCGTTACAGGAAGCATGGGAGAGGGCTGGACAGCACTAGAGAAAGGGGAAGAGACATGGCTAATGAGAGCAGGTTTGAATAAACTCAGCTTCCAGAGATTCCCAAAGCTCACCGTCCTCCAGCGTGCGGCAGTGGATGATGTCAGAGTAGGCCCCTTCGCCCATGGCGTTGTAGGCACAGACCTGCATCTCATAATCACAGAAGGGGTAGAGGTTACTCAGCTCTGCCGCTGGTGATTTGACATCGAGGAGCCTGGCTTCTGACTCAGGATCYCCTTGGATCCAGTATTTCACCTGATGAGACAAGAGAAAATCATGATTCCTTCAGATCCTTACCATAGTGGCAAATAATCCCCCATCTCTTATTAGATGTGCTCTGGGGAAGGCAAGGTGTTGTGTGGGCCCTCAGAAATGGGGGGATAGGACACAGACTGAGCATTTCATGCTACCTCTAGCTCTCACTGTCCAGTCTTCTCCCCCACACGGAGCAGGCATGATGCCTCTAATGACTTTCCTAGAGCTTGGCCTAGTGGTAAGCGATGGAAAGGGGGATGGATCCCCAAGAAACTTTGCCTGCAAATCCCATATCCACCAAATAGTCCTCGGGGATGGAGGGGGACCAGGAGCGGTGAGCTTGCTCTCTCTTTGGGCCTCCTCTCCCTGCCTCTTCAGCATGAAGAGCTGTGTGTGTGTGGTGTGGTGTGGTGTGAAACACCCACAGGAGGGGGCCTGCACCCTCCTCTGGTATCTGTTCACCCCTTACCTTGTACCCCTGAGGTTTTCCTGGAGGAGGAAACCAGCTGAAGCGGATTTTCCTGGAGCTGAGAGCCTGGGCGTTGGGGTTGAGTGGTGCATTTAGGCGGCCTTTGGGACACTGGGGGAGCTGGTTCAGGCCAGCCAGTGAGGGGGCACCATCTACCACCTCTGCAGACACGAAGAGAAAAGGGCACAGGTCAGCACTGGTCTCCCACACAGAAGGGGAAGAAGGAAACATGTCTTCCCCAGCACTGCCAGTCCRTTACTGTTTGAACCTCTCAAAGCATTCCTGAGGAGTAGAGCTCCATCATAGTGAAGAAAAACTGAGGCACCTGAAGATGACATCCCCCAAAGCCAGGCACAAGCTGGCACAAGAGTCTGGCACAGAATCACAAGTCCTGCATTTCCCACCCTAATGACTGGACATTGCTGCTTCTGCCCAGGTGAAAAAAATGGGGAGAGCAGTTTCTTGCCTCTGAAATCTTGAGCTCTGTCTGAATGTATCTCTTGATGCCTCGCTGCCTGTACAGCCACAGGAACTTCTACACACAGCCTCCAGCAAGGCCCAGTTCTCCTACCTTTTTATTCAGGCCTCCAAGGAAAAGGATCGMAGAACCCAACCTATTTGCAATGTAGTTTATCCCATGTCTTCCCACCCACCGTCTATACACACTACTGCCTCTAGAGGGAGGCCCAAATCTACCAGTCAGAACAGGATGAACATCCTAACCCCTGTTTCGGGGGCGAGGAGCAGGGCTGGAGCTGGGATCCACAGCGTGTTCTGTGCATTGCCCCAGCACGCCATGCCATGCCATGCCATGCCGACCCCACCTGTCCTGCCACCGTGCCAGCCTGGCCTTGCAGCACGGTTCTCTCCAGCTGCACTGCCAGCCCCTACCTGGGTCAGCGATGGTCACTGTGGCCTGGGGGTACTGGCCAATCTTGGCACCGTTCTTCGGGTGGAGGAGGTCGACRGCGAACTGCTTGAGCTGGCGATTGTTCAGGAAGGTGTCTATCTCGGTCAGCTCCAGCAACGGGACCTGCACTTCCTTCCGGGTCTCCCCAGGCTGAAAGACCAGGTCACCCTCTATGAAGACATAGTCCTGTGGGGGAAGGAACAGGAGTGTGATTATAGTCCACAGCATCCATAAGATGGTTTCCCGTGAGCTTCCTCTCATTTGCCAGTGAACTTCCCCCTTGCCTCCCAGTATACTTGGTGGGATATCTTTGGTGGGAAGACTGAGGCCCAGTGAGTGAGGGCAGGAGGCAGAGCAGGAAAACATCTGCCCTTGTGCAAGGCTCAAAACCTGGGATCACCCCTCTCTCACCCCTGTCCCCTTTCTGAGCCTGATTCAGTGTTTTTCTGCAGACCTAGAGTCACTTCTTTCCCAGTCCCCTGCACTCCTTACCCTGCCGTCCTTGGCGGTGAGATCTCGGGTCCTATATGTGACTTGGGATTTCCCGTCTTCTATGATCTCCCGAACAACAGGGATCTTGGCCACCTTGTCAAAGCGGCTGTGGGAATAGTTTGGCTGCAAGAAGGTGATGAGACTGCTGACTGGAAGGGGCAAGAGAGAAGAAATATGTAAAGCAAATACTTGGAGCAAATACATTAAAAACAAGAAGTTGTCCCTCCAAACAGCATTCACATCACCCTTGGGTGCAAATTTTGTGTAAAAGGTTGCTGTAGGGGCTGAAGACTTTGCCAGTCCTAACCCTTGCTCCCTGCTCAGAATAACCAGATGGGAAGCAGAGACACAACGGTGGGGACATTCACCTGCCCCCAGCAAAAGGGTGTGTACATTATTCCAGCAAGCTGTGGGCTGGAGCAGGGGAGGGATATAGTCAACCCTGGGTCTGTCTCTCCAGCTGTGGAATTGGTAATGTCTAAATCCATGGGGGCCACATGTTTGKGACTCTGTCACCAGAGATGATGACTCTTCCTTGGATGCTTTAAAAGATGCTCTAGTTCAGACGCAGACGAATTAAGTTAAGAGTCAACAAGCAAGTCTCTGGCCTGTGATCTGGAGGAGCTCAAACACGCAGACTGTGCCTTCCTTGGAAGGCAYGTGAGTCTGTCTGGACACTGGACACACAAACGCCCTTCATCTCATGCCACAGTTGCAGCCCTTCACCTTGTTCTTTGATGATGGTGATGTTGACGAGCCTGCGTCCAATCTCTGCAATGCCATTGGGGACATCAATAGCCTCCACCTGCAACTGCTTCTCATCATCATCATCCTCCCTGATGAAGAGTGGGACACGGACATCAACCAGCTCCACAGCCTCCTGGAACTCCACCATCCCATGAGCATCTGGGGGTAAAGGGCGATGATGAGAGGTGGCAGATGCCTCCTGCCCAGCCAGGAGGCAGCACTGGGGTCTGCTTCCTACCTTGGTCCGAGGTCACAGTGTAATAGCCTGGCGACACCTTCAGGTCATTGAAAGCCTCGTGGGAAACATGCTTTTCTGTCACTTTGATGATCTCTGACTTGGCTGAGCGAGGGGCAGTGAGCACAGTGTCCACAATTGTGTGGTCCTGCCTGTGACCAGTGCAAAGAGAAAATGGGGCAGATGCCGAGGCCAGGTTTACTTGTCTCACATTGCTGCTGTGCAGCAGCTGGAGGGGTTAGTGAGGGAGTAGGGCATTCAACCACCCTGCATGCATGTGGGTGCAGACACCCCTTCCAGAGACAGAGAAGTGGCAAGAGAGGGGACTGCAAGATCCACTTACCTTTTCCCAGAATTGGGCTGTACCCTGGGGGAGAAAACAAACCAGAGTGACTAACACATTTGGGGAGACAAAACTGTGCATGAATCACAGCCTTTCGCAGGTCGGAGCCATGGCAGCTGCTCCGCAGGCTCCTCCATGGGCCTGGTGCCAACTTGTCCTCCAGAACCTGTGACCCCATCACATGTTCCCACATGTCTGGCTGCTCCCTTCAGTCCTGGGTTTCCCAATGCAATAAAAAGCATGCCCGGAGGGGAGATCACATCCGCTCAGAGCCATGGAAAGTGGATAACACTCCCTGCAGAGAGCGAGCACCTCCGGACTCCTCTATCCTGCACCAAGCACTCCTAACTTTGCACAGGGCTGAAACCTTTGAAGGCAGTGGGAATTTTCCCATTGAGCACCAAGCAATCAGGATCTGTCCCTGCCTGGGGGAATTTCAGATACATTGTCAGAGGCAGCAGAGATGACCTGCAAAGGTGAGCTAGCTCTAGCTCAGCTCTGCAGATCCCTGCGCAGGTGAAGGAATCTCAGCACAGCACCAGGCTCATGCTTGTACCAGGAAATGGCTCACAGACCCCACTACCTTCCAGCATCACATCCACACCCAGGCCCTSCCCTGTGCTCCCTCGTCAGCAGAGCCCCTGGGGCAACTCAGCCTGTGCGCGAGGTCTCCTCCCCAGTTACTCACCTGAACTTGGTCTGCTGGACCTTGTGGCAGCCAGGAATGTGCTTGTAAATGTCATGCAGCTGCAAGGAGCAAGAGGGACTTTTATAACAGTAAGCCCCCACCCCAAAGCACACAGTCAGCAGGCAGACACAGCTGCCACCAAACCGAACATCCCACCTGCCACCCCCAGATCCTTTCCCCTTGCCCTTTCACATCAAGCAGAGGGGAACCACACAGTTTCCCCTCTCCTTCAGCAGTCCCTGCAATGGAGTTGGCAGCCTCTAAGCCCAGCGAGCTTGAGAACTGGAGCTTGAGGGTCTGGGAATGCCAACCCAGGCTRCGCAGCAGAGACAGGATACTCCAGGATCCCCAGCTCCATTGCCATCTCCCTAGGATGTGGCAAGAGGCCACACTGGGAACTGAAGCCAAACAGGAACTCCAGAGCATGGGCCCCTAAGCCGTGGTTCATGGCAAACCTTTTCAGCAACATAATACTTTGATAATTCTCACAGTCRTGATTTTAAGATTTGTGCCTTTCGTAGGAAAATTCTGCTTTCACTCGGAAATAGAAAGAATTGCTTCTTCATTGCAAAAGCTTTTTAAATTTCCAGGGCAGACGAGTTTCACTTTCCYCAGTGTCACAGACAAAGACGAACACCTCCGCGTGGCTATAACCCATTCCCATCCCTCACCCTGGGAGCAAACCCTGCTATGCGCTCAGGCCCTTACGTTCTCCTCCACTTCCTTACGCAGTTGCTCACACTCCCGGCTATCTGGTTTCAAAAGGTTCTGTGTGAAAAGCCGGGTCAGCCTCAGAGACAGCCCATAGGGAACTGAAAAAAAGAAGTTCTTCAGTCAGACTCCTTCCCTCTTGGTGAGAGAAATAACCTAACCAAAAGCCAGAAGCATGGGGACATACATGATGCTGGGTGTCCAGATTCTTTATCCTTAGCACCCAAACCCCATCTAGCACCAGCAGAGAAAACCCTCTGAGACTTGAGTGCTTACTGGGAAGCTCTGTTTAAGATCCACCCAGGAGCCTGTGAAGGATGCTGTGTCCAGTGGTCCAGCTCTGGACTGATGAGGAAGTGCAATCTAGGCTGGATCACCTGAGCTAATAAGACCTCAGACACATGCTAGGAACATACGCCACCAGGTCAGGCTGTCAGGAGCTCTCCAAAGCTACCCACAGCTCCTGTGACAGGCCTGGACACAGGAATGTGCTGCTCAACTGCCCCCTGGGATGGAAGCAGATAAAGGAACAAGCCACCTTGTAATGGGCTTGGAGGTGATGCTATRGCTGGTGGAGGCAGGAGGCAACCACAAAGGATTCCTGTCCCTTATAGCCCCTGCAGCATCTCATCTGGACCCTGTTTCTCAAATATGGCACTTACTGAGCTCTTTGGGGTTGGTGGCAGCGAGGGAGGTGAAGCCCTGCTTGTGAACATTGTTGTTGATCTTCCAGCGGACGGTGTCTCGGCCCTTGAGGGACCCACTGCGCACCATGGGAGTGTCCAGGTGGTCAGAGGACATGAGGCTCTGGCGAAGCATGTAGTGGTCCTCCTTGAAGCCAACAGTGCGGCCTGCAGAGCAGCGGGCAGGGTCAGAAACTAGACAAACTCGAGCCACCAATTTCCCAAGACCTGGGACTTCATCCTGGAGTATCTTTTGTGCTYCCACCAAGCCGAGGGTGTCAGGAGTGCACTGGAGCTGATCAGGCAGTGGAAAAGGCATGGGTTGCTCACAGGCAGGGAGAGTAGATCACCCTGGCTGGGCATTAGGAAAAACACAGGGTAGGAGAGCACTAGGGCAGGATTCCCCTGCGGGCACGCACAGGGCATGCGGCAGGGATACAGGGCAGGAGTTTAAAGGGCTCCTTGGCTAAGAGTCTCTGCCAGGGACTTTCCCCTGGTTAATCTCCCCAGCCTGCAGGAGATTACTGTGCCCAGGGAGGAGGAGAGATGCTCATTCCAGTATGCCCTCCTGCCCGGGAGGGMGGGGAATCCCTCATATCCCTTTCCCCCCCAGTTCAAAGGGATGGTACCTCGTGCACAGCAGGGAAGCAGGGCCAGGCAAGCCTAGAAAACAAATGACCAAACACACATTCACTCTGTGGCCAAGAGCAAAAAAMCCCCATGTCTCCAGCTAGGGGCATTCGCATCATCAGCATGGGAGCAGAGATCGGTGGGGCTCWSRAAGCAGATTTTAGCCAGACATCCCTTTAGCTGGRGAAATCRCATTGYAATTCATATAAGCAATGGGAGAGGTGTTGAGTACCAGTGGGACCCAGCTACTAATAATCTGGCCATGCTGGAGGATGGGTGGACTATGGAAATTTGTCACGTTCTGGCCTTTATCTGGTTCCTCCTGAAGCCTCTGGCAAAACTGCAACCAATTTCAATAGGCGCTGGCTCTTCTATTCCCTCCCAACATATTATATTTTCCATTTGTCCCCACCAACTCTCCCAGCTGGTCAGGGAAGAAAGACAGAAAACCTTTTTTTCTGGCATATTCTCAAAGCTGTTCAGTAGGAGAGAGACTTGAAGGACAACTTTTCAAGAGCAAAGATTTGTTTTCGGTAAGGGCTCCCTCTCGGACCAGTCTTGCCCTCCTCCCTAGTGCGGAGAGGCAGCCGGGCTGAGGAACTCACCTTGCAGCAGGCGCAGAACTTCCAGCAGAGCAACAGCAGCAACCCCAGGAGCAGGATTAGGAAAATAAGCAGCGGGATAAGCCACAGAAAGTTTCCCGGAGGGCACTCTGCAACCAACAGCAATGCACCCACCATGATTTAGGGGCATCAAAACCCTGTGCTGTGTGTGCACAGGGCACAAAAGGAGGGAAGGRGGGAGGCACGGACGGATGGGAGAGGCTGGACCACAGCTCTTTTAGGCATGGAGCAACCAAGTTCAGCCTAGGAATTTCTCTCTCAGTGCTCACACAGAAAAACRCTGCCCATGGAGAGGTCTCCTCCCACCTCTCTGCTCTCACTCGTTCATCCCAAGGGGCTRTTCTGCACCTTGCATCTTTCCCTGCCGGTGCTGGCAGTGAAAAGGCACTGATCTCCAAAGGTCCTGATCTCTGAGGGCACTATCCACCTCCTGGCATTCATATGAGATCTGAGTGTAACCCAGCACACAGCAAAGGGAGGAGAAGAGGTGCTGCACGCGCAGAGAACTGCTAACCCAGACTCCAGGCTGCACCTCCCCTCCTGCCGAGTCCCTGCTCACCTTTCTTCTTCTGCACCTGGACGGTGGTGTTGGGGAAGACGCTGGGATCTCCCTCCAGGGTGTAGTGGTACGTGCAGTCATCCTCCTCATCCTGGAACGAGCAGTGTTCATTGGCCTCCTCTGTGGATGGAAAGACAGGACATGATTGCCAGGCTGCAAGGGGATCCGGACCAGGAACCCAGCACTAAGCGTGAGGAGCAGATCCACACACAAACACACACACACACACACACACACACACACACACACACACACACAGAGCAAGGCACATCACACATGACTGCACAGAGCTCCAAGCCTCCTGGTACCTTTCTTCAGCTCTTCCACCATCTGGACCTGGAGGTGGCAGGTGCTGCAGTTGCCTTTCATCTTGCCCGTTCCCCAGGCCTGGCACTGAACACAGTCCCGGATGCTCTCGCACACAGCCTGGAAACCCTGGGTGGAGACGCAAGGTGGGACCCTTAGGAGAGAGGCCAAGGGGGAGCCAGGGAGAACATCTCCGAAAGGCAACAACGCCGTGTCCTCATCCTCACGACAGAGCAAGGAGAGAAGGTACTAATAGAAAGCAAGCAGCTAACACAGACAAGGGATTTGTAGCCCAGGAGACAGCCAGCCACAACTTCACTTCTTGCAGCCAGGTAAGGCTTTTTGCATTTATTGGACGAGGTGAGGGCGGCTCCAGAGAAGCGACTGAAAGGTCTGCTCAGCCTCGGGGCAGGCAGCTCCCTGTCTGGCTCAGAGGTGTCGGGAAGGGACTTACCAAGAGCAGGTCTGTACCTGCCGCGCGGCGCCGCTGCCAACAGGAGGATGGGTGGGGGCCAAGCAGAGTTAAGCGCAGCTCTCTTTAGTCATCTGCCTGGGAGGCACCAGTTCCCTCCTGCACACCCACCCCCGAGCTGCAAGCCACTGCAGCAGCTCTCTGTCGGAGGGGTGATGAAACGAGGGGGTGGAACTGGGCGCCTGAATTCAGGTCTGGATTTTGGCGGCTGACTCCCACACCTCCCAAATCCAAACAGTGCACATGAGAGAGAGAGTCCACACCTCAGCCCACACAGCACAGACCCAACGGTTCAAGGTGTTTGGACTGGAGACACTGAACCCTCACAATCCCTCCAGAATCTCTTATGCTGACACGCTGTATTTGGGTGGTGGTTAGATTTTCTGCAAGGGTTTTTGGTGGCCTTCCTAAAATATGACCAGCTTACCTTTGTCCTCTCCCATCACAAGGTTAGCACGTGTTTGTCAATGGGGAAACTGAGGCACTGGGCCATGAAGGGACTTTTTCCAGTCTCATGGCAAATCAGAAAGAGAAGCCAGGAGCTGAGGCTCAAATCTCTGCTCTGATTGCTAGATACAGTCCCTTCACAAGTGTGCTGGTAAACACAAATATACCTTAAACAATCATATGGCTTTAATGCTGCTGGTGAACTGGAGGGCAAAGCAAGCCCAGGGCTGTGGAGTGGCTCCAGCACAGAGCCCTTCCTGGTCACCAAAGCAAGATTTTGTTCCTGTTTGAGATGTGCTTTCATCTTTGCTTTGTTTTTCTCCCTCCCAAGGTTCTACATGTGACAGAGGAGTGATAAAACCAGAGGGACCCTGGGGCTGAGCCTTACCAGGGAGTAGCTGATTTCGCAAGTGGAGCTGGTGTACAGAGAAGCCATGTCACAGATGCACCTGCCACATTCACACCTCCCATGGTTATTGCAAATGCCCTGCGGGAGGAAAGGTGACAGTCGGTGTCCGAGAGCAACCACAGACACCCAAGGGCACTGGGAATGAGCACGCTGCCAGCGGCCCTGAATCTCAGACCCTGGGGCAGTTTGCTACAGTCCCACCTCTAGTGGTCTTCCCAAACTCAGTGCAAAGCAGCCCCCCAGCCAAGGCTGGCCTCGGGGACGGGACTTACCCCTCTGCTGTCAATGCAGGTGTCATTGCTTGTGGGACATTCGCAGCCAGGGCCCTCCCAGCCGCTCTCACACACACACGCGCCCTTGGAGCAACGGCCACGATCTGCAACGTAGAAGAAATCACCAAGGGACCCCCCCGACCCTGCGCCGCTCCCCCAGCCCTGTCCATGGGCCACCTCAGCTCTCCCAGTTTCAGGGGGTTGCAAAGGGCTGCCCTGAAGCCAGGACTCAAACAGATTCCAGTGCTTTCTCTCTGCATCCCGCTTCCCCAAGCACGGAGTGCCCACAACCCATTGCCAGCTATGCAGCGGGACACTGCCAGTCCATGTCAGCTCCRCACTGAGGGACGCACTGACCTGCCAGTGCCTGGGGCAGGAGAGGGACCGTAGCAACGTGCTGCAGGCAGGGCTGTGGCATGGAGCTGCACCCTCCTCAGAGCACCCCACAACAGGGACACTCATCATCTACCTGCCAGTGCCACAAACCTGTCACCATCACACCTCTCCAGCAGCTATCTCAGCTGCTTTGATGCCAGCCCAGAGACAGCTGCCACCACAAGGACTGCTCTCAGGGTGCCTGCAAGGATCCACATTCCCTCTCCCCCAGCCCTGGCAGCGCCTGAAGGGGACRTGCGGTGGGGACCGGGGCCAGGAGGCAGCAGGTGCCTGCTCTCACCGTTGCAGAGGAAGCCAGAGGTGCGCGGGCACTGCAGGACATCGTACTGGCAGAAGTCGCCGTCGAAGCGCAGGCTCAGGTCTTCAGAGTAGCACTGGCACTTGCCACAGAGACATTCGCCCCGGCCCGAGCACGGCTCCACGTCCCCAGGGCGGATGCAGGCCTCGTTGTTGAGGGACGAGGCTGGGGAGCAGTCGCACGCGTCCCCTCGCCTGATGGGGGGGAGGAGATGCTGAGAGAGGCAGGAGCAGGGCACAAGGCAGCAGACTCCTGGCCTGATGCCTGCACACAGGCAGGATGTCCTTGGTGCAAGCATGTGTTACTCTGGGTGCCCAGAGACAGCAGGACCCGCGAGGGGGGTACAGAGCTAGGCAAGGTCCTTACCAGCCTGCATGGCAGATGCACTGGCCGCAAGCAAAGTCCCCATTGAAGTTGCACTTGGGTGAGCGAAACTCTTGTTGCTGTAAGTGAGGAGAGAGGAGATGTTGCCAGCTCCCCTGTGGGCTCAGCACGCCCTGTGCCATCTCAGGGGTCAGGAAGGCAGAGCCAGGGGAAAGACTGGGCACATGAGACAGAGCTCTGCAGTAGGACAACACGCACACTCCTTCACTGGCTGCATGAAGGTCTCCTTGGCCAGGCTGAGACTCTGCTCTGCAGGCAGCTGGGAACAATCAACTCATTCCACTTGTGAGTGAGCCTCTCCAGCAAGACACCTGGCAGATCTGTCTGCCACCAAACGGGCAGATGCAATTCTCACTTCAGCACCCTCAGAGCAGGATGAGGGCCAGCAGCCCAGCACCCCAAGCGTGCCACTGACCATGCTTACTTGTACATTCACAGCAGCAAAACCCACAACTCAGATCCTCCTGCCTTAAAAGCACAGAGCTTCTGGCGCTGAACTAGAGGGACATGGCTGTCAGCAAGGAGCTGAGCGGGACCTGCACATGCTGGCCAGCACATACCCACTCCCAGCTAGACGGGAAAAGCGCTGGGGTTCTCTGTAACGCACAGCCCCCCATACCTGTTCGCAGGGACACGCGTCACAGATGACAGAGGCTTGGACTTTGAGGCTGTCACTCAAGGACGTGGGTTTCACGTGGATAACTCCCTGTCGGTCTTTCTCGGGAAGGCTGCAGACGTGCTGCCCGCCTACATACTCAAGCGCCTTCACACGCATGTTGAACTTGCCCTGGAAAGGAAGGGACACACAGGTGAGCTAGCTCTGCCCAAAGAGCCTGCTGGGTATAGCTCTGCTTGACTGACCCTGTCGCTGGCAAGCGAATGCCTGGGAAGGAGAGAGACGGCACAGGCAAGTGACAGCTGCACTGTGCCTTCCTCACGCTGCCCCAGCAAAACCACAGCAGAGCTCTGCACGTTGCACACACCTCCCCTCCAAGGCAGCCACGGGGACTTACCACTTCGCCCCGGGTGATATGGAAGGAGCCAGATTCTGTCTTTTCATACATGGTGGAGACAAACTCTGTCTTCATGGCTTTGGGAACAAAGTCAGCCCGGATGTCCATCTTGGAGCGGATGCGCTATGTGGGCAGAAGGTAATCACTGCACTGATTTTCAGCTGTATCCTTGCAACCACCCCCACGGCCTGCCCTGCAGGAGTCACATACTGCATCCTCTCCGCTTCCTGTGGCAGGAGGTTCCCACCTGCCATCTGCCCTGAGAGCGAGACCAAGGCCCCAGGGAGAACTGTTACCTCAAAGGCTGTGCGAAGCAGCTCCACGATGTTGGAAGAGTCCTCCTGGAGCACCCCGATCTCAGAGATGGGGAAATACTTGTGTAGCTTCTGCAGAGAGAGAGGAGCCCACTGAGCCACAGCACCCACAGCACAGCAGTTGAGCTGCAGCATGTGCTGAGCATCTACTGTGTCCACCAATGCTGAGGGGAGCCCTGGATGCCCAGTTGTGAGGCTCTCTATACTTGAGGTTGGAGGGATTAGAGCAACCATTTCATATTCCCTATCTGTTCCAGCCTGGAAGGAGCTAGGGTGAGCAGGATTAGACACCAAAGCAGGCCCAGAGCCACCAGAGAATGACCAGGGCTCCTCTGTTTCCTCATAGCTAAGCTGCAGGCAGAGGAGGAAGGGTCCTGAAGGAAAGTAAGCCCATGTGGCTCCCAACCACCAGGCTCTCCTCACCTCATAGTAGCTGTAGGAATGGTTTGTGACAGCAAAGATGGGGATAATGTTGTGCTGTCCCAACAGGCGCACCAGGGTTGGCACTGAAGGATAGTCCTGCTTGGTGTCATATCTGTAGGTGCCATCAAGATCCAGATGACACTGTTCATCATTCTTCCTCAGAATCCCTGCCAGGACGTTGGTGCCATCAGCTTCATAGTGAAAGGCAGATTCGGTGGAAAACACGAGCAGGTGAGTACTGTCCTTCCTCCAGCCAATCTTATCCTACAGCCGGGGAGGGGGAGAAGGGACCTTTATCTCCGTGTCCATCAAAACACCGCACAGAACTTGCACCCATTGGCAGACCAGCACTGGCAGGACTGGGGTCTTTGAAAAAAACAAGGGGCAAAGCACCACCTCCATTTGGCAGCAGATGCAATCAGCTACTTGGGAACCCAAGCCAGTAGGTCTCTGCTCCCGCCATCTGTGGCCCAGGGCACATGACGTCTACCTGGTTGGACAGTGCCAAGTACATATATAGAGAGCAGACAAGCCCTTGCTTTTCTGGACACGTTTGGAGCTGTGCTCATTCATTTATATGTGTCTCTCTCAGCCAACTGGACAAGCCCAAGCGGGCAGTTTTCCAAGGAGTGGAATTTCGCCACAACAAGCACAAAGGGGGACAGTACAGAGGCAAGAGCACACAGGGTGCCCAACGATTAGCTCCTGTGCTGGGGATCAAATACCAGAGAGATAAACACATGTCTGGTCTGAGATCTAGGAAGAACTGGGAATGCGGAACAACTCAGCACCAGTAACAGGAGCAACAAGCTGGGGAGGCGAGAACTGACTGTGGCCAAACCTGAGATCTGGACTCATTGACTGTATAATCAGCTGCCCAATGTGCCGTTTCTCTCATCCACTCATTACCACACTGGTATCATTCCACTTATTACCCAGAATCAAGCAGATCTATCCTCTAAACCCCCCCCGCCCCCCTCCACACACACACAGCTCTGGCTTCCCTGGCCACTGTCACCTTGCAAACAGCTGTCTGCAGGATGGCATCAAAGCCTCCTTCTGGGGCATCCAGGTTGCCAGAGATGCGCTCTTTCCTGAGCTCCTTGCTGAAGTAGYCGATGTTGCTGGTCAGGCGGATGACGTTCTTGAACGAGAAGGGGGAATCAGCATTGTTCCAGGGCTCACGCAGCCTAGAAGAGAAAAGGAGAGCAGGGCTTTTGCATGGGGCAGGTCTCATTGCAAAGGGATGCTCCATCAACCCAAGCAGGTCACTGCTTGTCCATGTGCAGCTCCTAGCACAGGACTGCATGTGCAAAAGGTTCGCTCCACCTGTCTTGGGGTACCTAAGCCAGCTGGCCACCCACCCCAAGCTCCCTGGATCCTAGGAGAGAAAGGGTGGGAGGTCATTCTTGGAAAGATTGATCAAGGGAAGACATGAAGTTGAGATGACAAATCAGTGGCCCTGAGAGGAGGGACAGGAGCAGTAGAAGGGATAAGGGCAGAGATGGAGGTGAAGGAATGATGTGCAATCTGTTGAGACATGAAGCTGGAGGAGGACACTGCTGATATCGGCATTGTGTCACAGCAAGCCCTGAGCGCAGAGCAAGGAGGCCGGAAAGCAGAGATTTGCAACAAAGAGTGAGAGCTGGACAGAGGCTCTTGCACTGCAGACAGAGAAGATCAGGAGAGAAATACAAGGTACCTGAGGTACCTGCCCTCCCCACTCTGATCCTAGCCCACCCCCTTGGCCCCATCAGCCTCACTCACTTCTCAGGTCTCATGTCTGTCTGCGGGGATGAGACTTTGTCCACAAACTTGCCAAATCCAATGGTATAATCGCTGGTCAGGGCTTGCAGGAACTTCGCTGGGAGGAGGGGAAGGGAGGGAGGAATAGACATGTGAACAAAGAGATGTCTGCAAGATCGCTGCTCTAGGGAAAGATTCTTTTTCTCGGCTACCTTCTTGGCTCACCAAGTCTTAGACAAGACTTCCAAACTGTCAGCTTTTAAGCTTTTTGGGGCTGGGCTTGTTTTTTGGGGGTGAAAACCTACACCACCTAGCCTTTGGTGGTTCCTCTCCAAGGCTGGTGCTTGTCCTATAGCACAAATCACCTTTACGGGCTCGAGATGCCAAAGCTACTGCACAGAACAACTCTGCAGGGCACCAGCACTCATACTCGGCTGAATAGGAGACAGGACATATGATGAGCCCTGCAAGACTGGGGGCCATATCTCATGTTGGGAGAGACCTGCACAAAGCAGCAATAATAAGACGCATAATTAAAATGCCACCTTTTGGCCATTTGCCGGTTGCATACCTTTCTCTGGTGCTGGCAAAAATTCACAACCCCAGGCAAGAGAGATTCACCTGCCTTCACAAGTGCAGGGGTCTGGCTACCCCCTCTTCTCCCAGCCCTGGTCTCACCTAGCTTTTGGCCCATGCTTTTGAGGTTGTCCAGATCATCAGACATAGAGTAGGAGAAGTCCATGAGGATGTAGAGATCCACAGGGCTCTCGAGGGGCTGGAAGACATCCATGTCGAAGTTCATCTCCTCCCCAGCTCGCAGCTGCATGAACATGCTCTGGGGGGACACCTCAGTCCTCCTCTGGGACTTGCTGATAGTGATATTCTGTGAAGAAAGGGCATTGTGAAGTGGATGGACTCCATCTCCTGTACTATGCAATGAGGAGGTGGCAAGGAGCAGGGGAATACTTGGGAAATGGAAAGCCATGGATGATTGCACACCCTTCCTTCATGTACAGCTGGAGACCGGCTGCTGAGCCAGCCTCCCCCACACCCAAGTCTGCCCAGCTGGCCACTTCCACCTCCTCCAGACCTTGGCATTTTGCATACATCTGTTTCATCTGAAAAGTCACCGCAGCCTCAGTGACTAGGGCTGGCTGTGAACAGGTTCCCCCAGCTGGCAAAGGGAGAGCATTGGTTTTGAGGAGGCCCTACATAAAAAGTGGTGTGTAGTTTGTATTTTCCCTGCATAAGAGTTTAGAGGAGGATGAAGGACTCGAAGGATGCTGGAAAGAGTAGGACCCTTCAGCAGAAGTGGAACAACGATTCTCTACCCAGCACCTACCTGCAGAGTCCTCATCTCGCCTCTCGTGTACACAATACTGGCCTCCTCGCAGCCGTATCGCAGCAAATTCTCCCGCAAGTCGCAGCGAGGCTCTTTGAAACTCTGGAGCAACAGGGGAAGAACGTTACAAGCACAGAAAGCAGCAAGTCTCCGCGCAAGGAGGCCATGCCGCTGGTCAGAAAGCGGGGTCCTCTTCCCAGACGGTTAGATCTGGTGAGCCTTTGCAAGCCGGAGAGCAGCAGGCAGACACGGATGAATCTAGCACAGAACAGCCAATGCCGCCTCAGGCACCAGGGAGATGCTACAACCAGTGAGTCACTGGGTCTTCTGGGGCAAGACTCTCCCTCCCTGCTTGGCACACACCTTCCCCCAGGAGTTCCAGATTTGTCAAGCAGGCATTTTCTGATAAATCCCTGTATTTCTGGAAGTTTGCCATGGACTCCCCTTCCTCTCCRTTTGCCAGCGTAGGCTGCTTGAGCCAAAGGAAAACCACGTTTTAAGAGCTTTCAGTCTTGTAGACAGAAGTTCGAGTCAGCAGCCGACTCTGCACTCAAGTTACTCTCCTGGATTTCAGCTGGAGCGGCAGGATCTCTCCACTCRCAGGGTGTGAAAGCAGCCTGGAAGCAGAGTCCCACGCTCCCCTGTAAGCTCTCACCTCATCCGTGCAGAAGGAGCAGTCCTTGTCCACGCGGATACACTCAGTGCAGCTCTTAGCCCGGGACGACACACATCTGTTATCTAGGGGGAAAGCAGAAGCATGAGGAACGCGGAATTGGGCAGGTTGTGGAAGGGCACAAGAAGGGCAGATCCCGTTCCTGTGGATGTTGGTGGGAATTTTGCATGGGTGTTTGGTGGCAGATGGCTACAAAACAGCAGCAGGGTATGTGAGAGAGGTGTCCCAGCTGCCAGGGAGCTAACAGACGAGAGAGAAGGCACACGGCAGATCTAATAAGGACTTATCTGTATGAAGACCTTCATCTTCCAGAGTCAAGAAGGGGTTTATACAGCCCCAGAGGGAGTGAGCGAAGATCATGGAAAGACGTATGAGGCCACACTCACTTTTGTTCCTTTGGCAGAGGCCTGTGGTGCAGAGCAGGGACAGGAGGAGCAACCCAGCACACACCCTTGGCAGCACATCCATCCTCTTCCTCCTGAAACACATCCATCAGCAATATCATGGCTAGCTCCAGCCGTGGCTGGGGGTGCTGAGCCACCAGTCTCCTGCAGGAGCCAGGACTGGCACAGGAGCACAGACTGCTCCCTGGCAAAGCCCAGCACCATCCTCACACATGAGCAACAACCAGGTTGAGACCTTCCTTCTCCTGGTAGCTTAAAGAAAAGCAGAGAAGAAAAACAAGGCGACCGTCTGCATCTCGCCCCAAAAGCAAAACAGACCCCTCCCTTTAGCTATTTCCTATCGCACTAAGAATTTCCAGGATGGTCGAACCAACAATAAATAGAGGGTGAGGCTTTGGGAAGTGCCTGATGGGGAGCTTTGGGCTGCCTGGAGCTGCTGAATGAGTCTGTGGTTCGAGAGCCTGTTGCTCTTCTCTGCTTCATTGGAGGTGGCAGGACCCATTGCAGGGAGCTGGGTGCAAAATCCTAAACAGAGGGAGCCATTTTCCCTGCAACCACACTTCCACCCATGATTTATTATTTGGCCATCAGCAAACTCTCAATGCTGCCTCGATCTCTGCATTTGGACCTGGTAAACAGGAGAGACAAAACTGGAACACGAGCTCTGTGGCTGCCTGGCTGAAGGGAGCTCAGGCTCCTGCGCCCCAGCGGGGAAATTGGAATATTCAAGGCAAAAAGTCTGGTCTAAAGACAATTTTAAAGCATCTCTTTTATGGAAGATACAAGTGTAAAACATAAGATACAGACAGATTGTCCAATAGCTTCTTACCCTGTTCACCCTGATGCTTCCAACCATTGTCCTACAAGCCATCAACCTCCTCGTATTTAATGGGGTAATTTCCCACACACAGGCTGTGGTGGCTGTGGGGATGCACAGAGCACTGCCGGCTGCGGGGAAAGCCGATATTTTGCACAAAAAATGCAGACAATCACCTCCCTATTTCCAAATTTCCTCTAGAAGGGAAAATTTCACTTTCACACTGGAAAAAACTTTGTTTGGATTTTCATGAYAATGAAAAAAAGCTGTTCAGTCATACAGGTCAGGATCAGCTCCTGACCGTAGGAAACCACCCCAGCCCTTCCTGAACACACACGTGCTCCAGCACTCCTGCCTGCTTCGTCCCACCCACCCCCTGCCTCCACCTTGGCCCAGCCAACGAACCTGCTCCAGACAGGGCAGTGGACAGGGTGGACACGTGCTGGCGGGCAGCACCTTTGGGCAGGAAGGGAAAAGTGCTCTGGAGCTGAAGGTGAAAGGGGGCAGCTTCCCCAAAATGGTTTGACTCCCGCTCGATACTTGGGTTTGGTTACTGGGGAACAAAACTGGGGAGTTTCAGAAACTAAACTTTATGCCAATAGCATCTCACCTCCTCGCCCGGAGGCTTTTGGAGCAGACGCAGAAAAGCCCCTGTCCCACCAAGCTGGGTCGGGACACTCCACCCCTACAGGCTCACTCATCCGCATGGATTTCGGGGCCTGACATGGTTTTAGCCAGCGCCAAGCAGTCCCTGAGCCTGGGCCAGGCTCACCCCGCGGAGGGGAGAGACACGGCAGCCTTTTGTTGCATTCAACCCCACAAAACACCCAACGCCTCAGCGCCTGCATGTTTGCCAGGGTTTGGGCTGTTGGCGAGGTGTCAGGGCTGAGGAATTCCCCTGGCCTCGCTCCTCCTTCCCTTCAAGGAAAATCACCCGGGATGCAAAGGGGAGGCAGGGCAGTCAGAAACCAGCAGCACACCCCGCAGAAGCACATCTGTCCTCTGCTCCTGAAGCTGGAAAGTCAAATAGACCTTCCCGGCCCTCATACCGACCCACCTGAAAGCACCAGCTCTGCTTAGGAGCAGGAGACACAGGCAGCAGCGTGCCAGAGGGCATACGCTGCCCGGGAAAATAGAGCCCCAAACCCATCAGCCTGGTGCCTGAGCACAGCGCTCAGCGTGGGCTGGGAAACTAGGGGAGATGTTCAATCCTGCAGCTTACCCCAAGCACAACTTGCAGAGCCCAAACCCGGTGTCAGAGCAGCCCGGGGTGCTGGGGCAGGGTGCCGAGGCACCCCTGCACCGCCTGCATCCTTGCCCCCTCTGCGGGGGATTGCCAGGCGCCCCTGCCCTTCCTGCGGTTGCAAAGCATCGGGCTCCTTACCCTTCTCCTCAACCTCATCTTGCCAAACCACCCCTCCAGGCTCCCCTGCAAGCCAGTGCCGATCACGGAGGATGCACGGCCAACAATGGGGGTTGCGTTGGCTGGTTCTGCTCCCAGCACCACGAGCAGAGCTCAAGCCACAATCCAACTTTTGACTGCCCCAAGCCAGCCTAGGCAAAGAGGAGGATGAGCATGAACATGTTTCACAAGGAGCTCTTGCTGTCCTCTGCAGACGCCCAAGTCTGTGGAGGAATCCCCGGGGAGCAATAACCCCAGGCACCAGTACAGCCTGAGGCCTGACCTTCTGGAGAGCAGCTCTGCAGAGAAGGACCTGGGAGTCCTGGTGGACATCAAGTTGAACATGAGCCAGCAACGTGCCCTCATGGCAAAGAAGGCCAGTGGTATCCTGGGCTGCATCAAGATGACCACTGCTAGCGGGTCAAGGGAGGTGATCCTTCACCTCTACTCTGCCCTGGTGATGCCACCTCTGGAGTCTAGTGTCCAGTTCTAGACTTCTCAGTACAAGAGAGACATGGAGCTACTGGAACGTGTCCAATGAAGGACCACAAAGATGATTAAGGAACTGGAGCATCTCTCATATGAGGAAAGGCTGAGAGATCTGGGACTGTTTYGCCTAGAGGAGAGAAGGCTCGGGGGGATCTTATCCATATTTATAAATATCTGAAAAGAAGGTGTAAAGAGGATGGGGCCAGACTCTTCACAGTGGTGCCCAGTGACAGGACAAGAGGCAACAGGCACAACCAGAAACAGAGGAAATCCCACTTGAACACAAAAAGCCATTTTTTCCACTATGAGGGCGGTCAAACACGAGAACAGGCTGCCCAGAGAGGTTGTGGAGTCTTCATCTTTGGAGATACTCAAAACCCAACCAGACACGGTCCTGGGCAACCTGCTCTAGCTGACTGTGATGGAGCAGTGGGGGTTGGACCAGGTGATCTCCAGAGGTCCCTGCTAACCCCCACTACTCTATGACTCTAAGCCTGTCTGCTCACCGGGACTCTTGCAGCCTGTTCTCCACCACTCTTTCTCCCTCCCCAAACAGCTCTGGCCTTCAGAAAGTTTTGGCAACTGGGTACTCCAGAAATGCCTTGCCCAAATTCCCAGGGGAGCATCAGACGCCTGCAGCTCCTGCACCTCCCCTCCGTGTTTGGATGGCAGGGACTGCATTAGGACCACATATGACGGAGCCAACACCATGTGCATCAGGGACTGACATATTGCTAAACGGGAGGGTTCTGGAAGGGACGACACCGCACCGAAGCAAAACACCCTTTGCACTGATCTCCAGCCAAAGCCCAGTTTGGAGGGGCCAGGAGAGCGGCCGTCTGCCCACGCGTGCCTGTGAAAACCACGGCGCTTGCCGCTTGCTCGAGGAAGCCCTGGGCCCGCAGCTGCACCGCAGCCTCGCTGCCTCGGCCCCGAGCAGCCGCGGGCTCCCGCACGGGCTGAGCTGYGAGCGCATGGATCAGCACCATAATCCATAATCTCTCCCCCCGGGCTACTCCCTCCTTGGCACACGCAGAGGCACAGACCTCACAGGTGCCACGCTCCGAAACTCAAAAATTAGCAAGACGGATCCCCACAGCAATATCAAACATTTGGCGCAAAAGTCAAAGTGTTGTTTAAAGACTAAATCATATTCGTCTTTGCTTTTGTTCAGCTTCCCCTCCCCTTTTCTCCTTTTTCCCTCCTTCCCCTCTGTACTTGGAGACTCGCATGCAACAAAACGTCACAATTTGCTGTTTACCGCAAAAAGCAGGATCTTGGCTCCCGGGTGCCGACGGAGCGGAGGACCCCGACGCGCGGCTCCCGCATGGGACAAAGCACAGCAGGGAACATGCAGCCTCAAAGCCAGACCAGACACCCATAGGGACGTCCCGGCCGGGCAGGGGACGCCTGACACCCCCCGCCCCGGCAGCAGGCTCCCGGGCGCAGGTACAGCGCGAGAGACGCTTCAAAACAGTGAACTGCCAAAAGCCTGCAGAAAAGTCAGGATCCTGCTGTGCAGCTGCCCAGATTCCTGCACAGCCGCTGCCCCGAGGTCTCCCCCGGCCCCCGGCACCGTCCCTGCCCTGTTCCTGGCATATCCTCCCTTCCTCTGACCCACAGCTCGCTTTTTCCCTCCCTCCCTCCCCTCCGTGTGCAATCGTTCTTCCCCCTCTCCCGCACCCCATTCGCGCCCCTCAGCTCCCTTGCGCAGACCCCGCCAGGCACACGCTCGCCTTTATTCCACCTTCCACTTTCCTACGCTCCGTATTTCAGATTCACTAGGTGGAAAACACAGAGCTATGTTTGCAGTTCAGCAAAAAACAGTCTTTCAGAACCCAGTTCACGTTTGGCCCTTTTCTCTCCGGGTTCAATCCTCCTCCTCTGCTCCGAGCGACTCCCGCATTTCGTGGAGATCGCGCCCAGCACCCCATTTTGCAAAATGGCCTTTGTGTTTTTAACGGGCCAGACCCACCTGCAGCTCTGAAGGCTTCAGGCTGCTTTAAATGTAAAGTCAAACGGTTTCCTCAATGCCAGCTCCAATGCACAAGCAACTTTTCCCCAGGAAGCAGGGTGGACGGAGGGAGAAAAACAAATCTTTTTAATCTGCAACAAATTGTCCCCTAAAGCCACAACACAGTTGAGATCTGCTCCCTGCGGGCTCCGCTCTGCTATATCACGGCTGCTGAGTATCCCCTATACGTGCCTTACGGGCGCAGTCCCCCCTCGTCCTGTTTTGCTAGACAAAGCAACTGCGAAAAAAGAAACAAATCCTGCACAGCTCTGCAAAACAAAACTGTTCAGCCACGAGCGCTGCCGTCCCCGAGCAGCAGAAAGGCACGAGAAAGCATGCAACAGCTCAAACGAGAGAAAAGGGGGGAAGCACGCGCGCGGCCGAGCCCCCCTTGCCCTGCGCCTTACCGAGCCCCCGAGCTAATCGGCAGAGCAACGTTAAAGCGAGCTTGACGCCGCAGAGCGCAGACGAATTAATTCCACAGACCTCACGAGCGCCGGGGCTGACTCAGTGTCCAAATCCTCTGCAACCAGCCAAATAACAGTCACCCACACGACCGGCCAAGAAATTCTTCCGAAGGCAAAGAGGGAATTCGCTGCTTCGCTGCCACTAGCTGATTTCCAGGCTTGGCCTTTTCTTTTCTTTTTTCTTTTTTTTTTTTTCTTCCCTCCTCTGTATTTTCTGTCCCCTTTCGCTCTTTTCCGGTTAAATGTCAACCTTGGAGCCGCTGGGGAGGGCCGGCAGCCCGCGGTCTGACATACCTCCGCAGCGGTTGCTGCGCCCGCCAGGCAGATATCGACTTTGCTCCGATTTCCTCTCGCTGTCGCGCCCCGGCGCTGCCTGCGGCTGCCCCGGGAGCCCCGCCAAGGCGCCGGGGAGCGAGGAGGTGGGGACAAGCRATCCGCGAGCTCCCTGCCCAGGTGAGGAAGAGCTTTATCCCCGCCGGGGAGGAAGGAGGGGGTACCCGTGACTCAGGGCTGGCATTCCCACGCCTCGTGCACACCTGTACGGGCAGGACCGGCCCGCGGCCGCCCAGCAGCCTCCCGCCCGCCTTCCCCAGCACCAACCCACAGGAAAAGGGCTGGGACGGGAGCCAGCCCGGCCACGCTCGGGGATTTACGGAAGGGGCTGCGCGCACGGCGGCGAGCGGCTCGGTGCTGCGTGGAGCCCGGCCGCCGTCCGCGCCGAGCGAGCTCCCCGGCTTTCCCCGAGTTCTCCTCCTCGCCGGTGGTTTTTCCTCCGCGTTTCCCACTGTCCCGGCCGGGGGTGGTGTCATTCCCGGGACCCGGGAAGATCAGGCAAGTTCACGCAGTGACAGCGGCGACCCCCCCTCCCAGCCCCAACTTTGGGAACGTGTTTACAAAAAGCGCCGCGCCGCCTGCAGCGCCCGTGCCCGGGTTAAAGGCAGCGCCCGGCCCCCGTCCACAGCACACGGGGCTCGGGGGTCGCTAACCCCCCCCGGAACCCCTGCAGCAGTGCGAACGGGACCCAGCCGTGCTCGTTCCCGCGGCAGGGCCGGGAGCAGGGTCCAGGGACGCCGGGAAGGCGACAGAGCCGCCCCGCTGCCAGCCTGGATCTCACATCGGCCCGGAGCAGCCTTTTGCCGAGATGCCCGGAGCAGATGCCGTGGCGCAGGCTGCGTTTTAGCTCCCTGGTAAATCCCCCCCGTGGAAAATTGCACCCCCGGCTTTGACRCCGATACAAACAGCGATGGCCCGACAACTGCAACTGCAGATTGCGATCGGCTTTTAGTTCCTGTCTTTCTTGGACGTTTCCCTTCCTCCTTTTTGGAGATTAAAAAAAAACCTAGCAGGGCAATTGCAGCCTCTTTATTTTTCCTACAGCGTCRCGGTGGCGGCCGGCCAGCTCCCCCTCTAATAGCGGGGACCAGGCACTGATTCCATGACAGCAAGGAGCAGGATCACTTTCACTACAAGAAAKATGAAGCTTGAGTGAATATGAATAAACAGGTTAAGCCCAGGGAACAAAGTAGGATGTGCTCACGCTATTAAAAATCACAACCAGYAGGAGACACGCGAGGGGTAGGGGCAACTGAAGATTGCGCAGGCAGTTTAAATCTGGTATTTCCTAGTTTCCAAACACTCGATTTGGCAACTTCAGCCTTATCCTTGCCATTTTGGAGGTGCCATTTCTTGTATTTAAACCAAAATTCTGAAGTGTTTTTTTTTTTTAAACCACAAAACACATTTACTGCCATGTGCAGCATCAGAGCTGGGACACGAGGGTCTCTGCAGCTCAAGCCGTGGAAGCGGCTGCTGGCAAAGGGCAGCTCGTTACCTGCCGAGGGGCTGCAAGCAGAGGGACCCGCTCAGCCTCGGGACGCCGCAGGCACAGCAGATGCCATGAGACGCTGCAGACGGAGGAAAGTCAGGGCTTCAGGGCAGAAGGGATCATGTGTTGGTGCTTGCAGACCTGCCTGCTCACATCCCCTGGTTTCCTCTGGTCCCCTCCACTGCCAGTGCCCAGCCCACCTCACCTCTCTGCAGATCTCCCTTGGCACTGCAGTAAGCAACGCTGCCGGGTAACAAAGCTGAAAAAGGCAGATTGGGCTACAAACAACAAGAAATATATTAATTAAAAAGTATTTTAGTGATGGTTCCCCAACAGGAGCCCTGGACCCACCATAGAGCCCAAACACYAGAAAAGCTTGGGAGCAGCTGTCTTGCACTGCAATCTCCAGCATCTGTTGTGTCTGGAGATCCTCCTTCCTGCATCTGAGATGGAGGATGCTTATTTTGTCTCCTGTAAAGCAACTCTGGTCCTACCTTCATATACGCTCACTGCTTAYCTAAACACACAGAGCTCTCAGCTGCCTTCTGATGGTCCCAAGGCTGCCCACTTTCCTCCAGACTGCTCCTCACCTTGGGCTACTGCTGCTAGTCCAGGCGCTCCTCACTCCCTCTTGGCCACTGGGCAACACGCTGGGCTCTGGTTCTCCCAGGTCCAAGGTCTCCTCATCCTGCAGCAGCCTTGATTTGTTGCCCAACCCTAAGAGATAAGGAAAAGGGACCAGTCAGAGGAGAGTTTCTTCTTTGAAACCCTGCTGCTGGCGGGAAGACTCTAGAGGGAATGGAAACTGAGTGACAAGAACTGATAATATTCACCCGATGCCTCATCCTCCACCCCGCTTTCATTTCAGGAGCGTGAAGAACACGGGAGAGACCATCTCCCTGCCCTTCGTCGCCCRCAGCTTAGATGAGCCGGGCAGGATCAGCCCCACTCGGCACCTCCTGGGGCAAAGGCAGCGCATTAATGCGGGCAAACCCACGCTGCCGCTGCCAGAAGAGCTGGAGAGGATGATGCTCATTTAGTACCGTTCTTTAAAAAGTATCATCCAGTTGCTAACAAATCTCTGAGCACACGGAGCGGGAGATTTCCCAGAGACTTGTAACTGGGCTGYGTTTCTGACCACATTTGCAGGACTTCAAATTTTTTTTAAAAAGGTACATTTCTAACATCAAGACAACTCCACCGCTAAATTTTAAGGTGCTACTCCAAAGCAGAGAGGAACTAGCAATTCTCAGTAAATGGTCATAACATGTTTTCACTGGGTCTTGTTCCACAAAAATTGTTAGGTTTTGGGGGTTTTTTTGTTTTTGTTTTTTTTTTAAGTTGTATTTAAGGCAACTCCTCCAAACTGCCAGCGCACTATTCTACCTGATCAGTTCAAGCGTTGTCACGGCTCGATACCTTTCATTCGCTGCCTGCTGCATTAGGCTTTTACTGCACAAATCTGCAGTTTTACAGAACTGCAAACAGGGACTTCAAATAGGAAGAATCAGCAAATTTCGCTGCAGACCTCTCTACCAGAGCTCCCAGCCACATTCGGGATGGACCTCACACTTAAAAATCACTGATTTTTTGCTGTGATAATGTGCCCAAGAAATTTTTGCCCTAGGAGTGAAAACAAGTCATTTTTATAGCTCACTCAATAATTGCTTTCTGTGCCGAGACTGCCAGTCAGGGTGCCAGTTACTGATAATTACAAGTGGGTTTAGGGTTAGTTCTTTCCCTCTTTTTTAATGCCATGCCAAGTTGTTCAGAATCTTTCTTCTTTTTGTCCTGCTACCGCAGTGTGCCCAAACACAGAGCTTTGGGACTTCTCCTAGATCGCTATTGAACAGCTACATCCAAGATCACGCTGCTGAAACATTCCTTTTCTGAATTTTGTAACACCACAAACCATCAAAAGAATAGTTTTTAAAGAGGTATTTTTCTTCATCAGTGTCCTACCATACACCGTATGGGCAATATCCTCTAGAATACTATCTGGCATAAATTTAAGGAATGCTAATAATGTATTATTAATATACATTAATGTGCATATATATAATTTATTACACTAAATTATGCTTAATATAATTACCCAGGTAATTAAAAGCAAATCAAAAGGTTGAGGAAGAAAGAGCACTGGAGGATTTCATCCCAAAGACGGAATTAACTGTGTTCCCCCGTGGCTTTGCAATGCATACACTCCCCGTCAAACGCTTACGCGGAGGAAAATCTCTGCTGGACATCGCCGGTGCTCAGCTCCCTCTGGGGCGGGCAGGCAGCA